>NW_004457319.1:0-99 GCF_000313135.1 Acanthamoeba castellanii str. Neff | reverse complement strand
AAGTAAATTAAAAATGAATTTTTATCAATTAACTAAAATGTGGATTTAAAAAATATAAATAGATAAATCCAACAAAATAAGGGGGTGCGGTACGGCGGG
>NW_004457320.1:23583-44668 GCF_000313135.1 Acanthamoeba castellanii str. Neff | reverse complement strand
GCTGCTTCACGCAGGCGCTCGCCTTGCTCCCCCCGATGCCCAAGGACGGCAGCGCCGCCAAACAGCAGCAGCTCGGGCAGAAGGCCTTCCGCACCGTCATCCCTCTCTCCGAGTCCAGCGGTACCCACCCTTCTCTGTCCCTTCGGATTGGCTGGTGACTTGACTGCCGTGCAAACGCTCACCACCGGCTTCGTCGTGGTGGAGCGGCCGCAGACGGGTTCACGGACGCGGAGAAGACGGCTACGGTGTTGGCCAACCGCGCGCGGGTGCTGATGCGGCTGCGCAAGTGGTCGGATGCCGTGCGAGACCTTAAGGAGGCGGGGGTGGGAGCCGCCTCGCCGAACGGACAGCGCGACGTGGCGCTCGCGTGGGACCTCGGCCGGGCGCTCTTCCTCGGCGGCCAGCTCGAGGAGAGCGTGCAGGCGCATCGCCAGCTGTTGGCCCAGCTCGAGAAGGCCAACGCGGGCGCCGATCCGGCCTCTCCGCTGCAGCGGGCCGAGAAGGAGACGCTCCTCCTCCTGGCCCAGCTGGCCTACCACCAAGGCGACGTCACCCAGGCCAAGAAATACGTCATGCAGTGGTACGATTCATCACACACACGACACACACAACACGCACGACACACACACGACACACCGACTCACCGGGCGAGTTGTATGCAGCGTGAAGAAGGACGGCAGCTACCTGGGCGGCTGGCAGATGATGAGCGGCCTGGGCCTGCTCATCGAGGACTACACCGTGGCGCAGACCGCGCTCCAGCAGATCCAGAAGCTGAGCAAGACGCCGTCAGCTCATCTCTACGCCATGCAAGCCGTTCTCTCGCTGATGCAGGTACACTGCACACGTCCTCTACTCGCACCTCGAAGGCATTATGAACGTTTGGGTCTCACACACGTTGCCACGTGTGTGTCGCGTGTCTGGCGCGCACCCGCCAGAACAAGAGCGAAGAGGCCAAGCGACAGGTGAGCAAGGCGTACCATCTGTTCCCCGACAAGGAGGAGTCGTGGGACTCTCTGGCATGGCTGGTACGCCCCCAAACCGAGGCGGCCAACCGTGCGCGCAGAACCGCTCACCACCGAGCTCCTCGTCGCTGTGTTTCGCAAAACAGGTCATGGACTATTTCCAGAGCGGAGACGCCCTGCGCACCCTCTGCCTCAACTCTTCCCACCTCACCTTCCCGCAGCTCCAGGTCGGCTACGCCTCCCCTTGAGGGACCCTCGCGGTCGTTGTCTCGCGCTGACTGGTGTCTTATCATCTCCCTGACCCGTTGGTTGCGTGCATGCAGGACTACGTTGCGAGGCATCGGCTCATCTCGGAGGCCCTCCTGCAGTTCGGCCGGAACGTCCCGGCGGCCCAGGACGACACTGCAAGTAACGCGGTGCCTCGGGCTCGGTGGGACGGTGGCCTCAAGGTACTACTCCATCATCTCCACATCGAGCAGCAGCAGCAATTGACACCGTCCATTTCCAGGCGGTGCTGAGCCATGTGACGAAGATGATCCACGTCGACCCGCTCGGCAAGCACTCCTGGTTCCTGTTCGCCGCGGCCTCGTACTCGCAGTGCCTCATCTCGGCGGCGCCCGCCGTCCAGGCCCGCTCCACCGACTCTGTGCTGCGCCACGTGCTCGGCTTGCACGCGGAGGAGAAGGCCCGGTTGGCGCAGGCGCTCGAGCTCCTCCACAAGACGCACAAGGACGCGGCCAAGGCCCAGCATCCCGGCAAGGAGCGGTACGACGAGGCCGGCCTCGTCCGCGAGATGCGGGACGTCGAAGCGAAGCTGTTCTTCCTGCGCCTGGCGATCAGCGATTGCTGTCTGCTTCAGGACGGCGAGCAGCGCGTCGCCGAGGCCTTGCAGCTGGCCAACGAGGCATCGGCCTCCTTCACCGGTACGTGTGCGCTGTACCGTGTGGTGCGGTGGTGTGCGTGTGTGTGTGCGTGCGTGCGTGCGTGCGGAGGTGCGTGTGCATGTCGGGCTGACTCCTTTGTTTTTGAATGTTGAAGGGGAGGGCGAGGGCAAAAAGAAGGCCGACGCCTTCTGCCACCGACAGCTGGCGCGCTGCCACCTGGCCCAGAAGAAGGTCGACCTGGCCATCAGGGAGTACAAGGAGGCCATCAAAATCCAAGGTGCGCGCCAACGGCTCCATAAAAGAGACTGCATTCCAAGGATGGTATGGAATGTTAACATGTTGGGGGCCACAGGCGATCGCGTTCCGCTGTTGTGGTTCGAGCTGGCGGAGCTGTACCAGCAGGAAGACCAGGCCGACGCCGCAGCGTTCAGCTACAGGCGGGTCATCGAGACCTTTGCCGGCGACAAGCCGCAGCACAAGAGCACGCGGCGCGTGGCCCTGCTCAAGCTGGCCCGCCTCTACATCTCGCTCGAGAGGTGGGGCGACGCCCAGTCCACCCTCGCCCAAGTGATCAAGCTCAGCCCCGTACGCCCGGCTCCAGCTCAGCCTTGCTCTTCTGTCCATCAGCTCACAGCGGCCGCACACGCACACACCACCGCACACACGCACGCGCACAGGACAACCCGGTGGCTCTGTTCATGCAGGGCGTGGTGAGCGCGCACAACAAGGAGTACAACAAGGCGCGGGCCTTGCTGCTCAACGCCCAGCGGCGGGAGGAGCGCAAGACCGGCGCCCCGCTGCCCCTCACGCACCTCCACCTCTCGCAGCTCTGCGAGCAGATCACCAACAAGGACCTGCCCGCCGCCCAGGCCCACGCCCAGCTCGAGCTCGCCCTCCTCCAGGGCGCCTCCGCCTCCTCCTCCGTCGCCGTGCCGCCGTCCGTCTTCGACAAGGTCCAGGCCAGGATCGACAAGCTCGCCCCTGCGCGGGAGTGAGTTCTCTGCGCGCTGGCGCTCTACGCACAGTAATGCATTTTACATGTATGCTACATTGTGCCCCTAGGGGCGCAGGCGGGCCTCAGAACTCGACAACGACCTGGTTGTCGTGAGCGAGTTCGCGCCAGTCTTGGTTGGATCGGTAGATGCCGAGCTTCTTCATAGGCGGGTGTTCGATCAGCATCCGCACGACCTGCGGCCCCTGGTTGTGCTCGAATCCGCTCAGACACGCCAGGTTGAGCTCCTCGAGGCGCGGGCACCCGGCCAGGAGCCCACTCCAGGCCGCCAGCTGCACCCCACCGTTTGGAGCGATCCGCGAGCGGTGGGCCAGGTCGAGCCGACGCAGTTTGGGCAGCCGGGCCGCGATGATATCCACCATGAGCGGCGAGCTGTCACTCCAGCTACGCAGCGACAGCTCCTCGAGCAATGGGAGGCGGGCCAGTACTAACTCAATTTCCTGCTTGTAGGCGCTGATGGTGAGGCTCACACAGATGGTGGTGGAGGGTGGTGGTGCATAATGTGGCGGTACCTGGCCGCAGTAGCGAGCGTGAGCGAGGTCGAGGGCGACCAGGCCGGTCCAGCACTCGGCCTGCAGCGCGTTGGCCAGGGCCGCCATGGGCTCCACCTGCCACCGGTTCGAGGCGAGCGACAGCTTCTGCAGGCCGGGAACGCCCATCGCTAGTTCCAGCGCCCCCTCTTCGTTCACCGCTGAAACCCAGAACAGAAAAGAAGATCAGAGCGATCAGAGTGGTGTGCGGGCAGAGGGGGGGGGGTTAGGGTGAGTGTACTCCCGTGACACTCGCCAACGTCCAATTCAACGAGCGAGGTGCAGCTGGCCAGCGCGTAGACCGACCGGTTGGTCAGCGTGCAGCCCTGCGTGGGGTCCCCACCCACCCACCCACGCACCACCGAGTTTGGATGAATGTCAGCGCTTGGGATCCCCCACTCCACGCGCTGGAGAGCCAACTGAGAGGTGCGTACACGAAGAGTGAGCTTAGTCAGCGACGTGCCACACTTTGACGCCACGAGCTCCACCGTCGCGTCCGTGATCTTGGTGCACCTGCAAAAAGGGAAGCGTTCACATGGTGCCCTTCTCGGGCGGGAGGCCCACGAACCAGTCGAGGCTCAACTCCTGGAGGACGATGTGGCCCGAGACGGTGGCGTAGCGCAGGACCGGGGCCGCGCACCGGCCGTGTTGGGCGTCTTCCTGCGCCAGAACCAGGTCGAATATGATGGCCAGGAGCTCAAAGGGGAGGCACGCCACGGGGTCGCGGGCGTTGGTCTCGTTGTGGGCGGCATTGGCCGCCGCACGCGCCCGGTCTGCCGGTGTGTCCTTCACCACCTGCCGGTTGCACTTCCTCGTCTCTTGCGCCGGCGGCGAGTCGGCGGGCTTCTCCCGCTTCCCACCACCTGCCCTGCTAAGGTTGGCGCCCATCACCCGACTATCTGTCGTTGTTTTGCGCTCTTCACTTTTTTCACCGGTGCCTGTCGCTTTCGGCTGAAAGAGAAGAGAAGAAAAAGAAAAAGAAAAAGAAACAGGAACGAAAATGCATTTTAAGTTGGTGTGCTGTGAGGGTATGCTGCACATCAATAATATCAACTGCATTAGGGGCACACCCTCATGCCTTCTCTTGTTGCTGCAGCTGCTGCTGCTCCTGCTTGAGCTGTTCCATCTGTTCGCGTCGAAACGTGGCCATGAGCGTCCCATCAGCATCCCTGAGGTTGCGTTTTGGCTCCCAACTGTTCTCCTCCTCAGGATAGCCTGCATGTGTCGTGTCGTGTCGTGTCGTGTCGTGTCGTGTCGTGTCGTGTCGTGTCGTGTCGTGTCGTGTCGTGTCGTGTCGTGGTCTGTTGGCTACGGCGAATTGATTGCAATGCGTCGGTGGGAGAAATGGGAAGGCATCGTACCGAGCCACTTCAGCAAGTATTCAATCCGCCCGTACCGCTTCCTTTCGGCCACGATCCGCTCCACCTTGTAGACGAACTCTTCTTCCACCTCTTCTTCCTCCTTCTCCTTTTTCTTTTTCTTCGTCTTTGTCTCCTTCTTTTTGCCTTCATCATCATCATCCTTCTTCTTCTTGGTGCTCCTCTTGGTGCTCTTCTTGCTCTGCTCTTTCTTCTTCTTTTCCGCAGGCACGCTCTTCCTCCTCGACGTCTCCCTCTCCCTCTCCCTCTCCTTCTCTCTGTCGGCACCGCCCGCGCTGGCCGGCGTCGATTTCCGTCGTTTCACCTGCCGCGTCGGGCCGCGTCGACGTGGCGGAGTCGGGCCGTCGCCAGCCGACTGCTCCTCCTCCTGCTGCTGCTGCTGCTCTTCATCGCGCGAGGCACTGTTGGGCTCCTCGCCTGCGACCACCTCCTTCGCCTTGGCTTCGGCCTTGGCCTCCTCTTTCGTCCCTTCTTCCTCTCCCGCTCCGCCCAACACGCGTTCGGACGACTCGGCGACCACTTCCTGCTCCCCATGACCGGCGTCATCAGCGCTGGCGTCGCTGGCGGTGGTGTCGTTACTGTGCGTTTTCCTTCTCTTGGGTCGATCGATGGGCGCGCGAGTCGACTTGGCGGGCGAAGTCTTCTCCTCGCTCTCCCTTTCTCTCTTCTTTTGCTTCTTCTTCTCCACCTCCTTCAGCGCTTCTTCGGCCAACCGCTGTTCTTCCTCCCCTTCCTCTTCGTCCATGTCGCGTCGCTCCGTTTCCAGCCTTTCCTCGTTCACCCTCTCCTGCTCCCTGGCTCGCTCTTCTTCCTCCATCATCCGCTCCTTCTCCAGTCGCGCTGCTTCTTGACGCTCCGTCCTGGCGAGCTCCCGCTCCCTCTGCTCCCTCTGCTCCCTTTCTAGCCGCTCCCGCTCGAGTCGCTCCTGTGCGAGCCGTTCGGCTTCATGCCGCTCCGCTGCGAGTCGCTCCCGTTCAAGCCGCTCTTGTTCGCGTCGCTCCCTTTCGCGGACCTCGGCTTCGTGGCGCTGTTTCGCGAGTCGCTTCTTTTCCCGCCTTTCGGCCCTCGCTCTCCTCTTCCTCTCGCGCGACTGCTTTACCTTCTCCTGCCTCGCCCGCTCCGCCTCGGCCTCCTCGGCGGCGATCCGCGCGCGCTTGGCCAAGCGCTCCCGCTCCAGCTTCTCCTCCAACTCTCGGCTGGCGGCTTCGTTGATGCGCCGGCGCACCTCGGCCCGGTAGCGCACCATCTCCATCACGAACTCGAGGTCATCCACGGTCGGCCCGCCCGGGGGGAACATTGTCATCGCCTTGTCGATCGCCGCGTCGTACCTGGCACCGCATCGTGAGCGCTCACAAAAGCCAAAAGCGAAGCTGGAACGCAAAAGAAAAGAGGGAGAGGGAGGAGCGGGCGGCGTACTGCGCGACGTCGTTGCCGTTGGCTCTGCGCTGTTCGGAGCGTTCGATGCATCTCATCTGGTTCTTCCTCTCTATCTCACACAGCTGGCGATAAAGCTCCTTACGGGCCGCGAGCTCCTTTCTCGCCTTCTCGATCTCCTTTTCGTAATCGATTTCACCGTCGCTCTCGTCGTCGGATCCCTCCTCCTCATCATCATCTTCTTCTCCTTCTCCTTCTTCTCCTTCATCTCCTTCTTGTTCCTTCGGACCGCACCGCCGATTGCGCGACTTGCGGCTGCTGTAGTCGTCCTTGCTTTCATACTCTGCAATGAGTGCGTCCAGGTCAAGCTGCAACTCCGCGGCGGCCTCGCCCTTTTCGTCCCCGCCGCCCACCACCTCCACGGCGGCGTAGCTGGCCTTGCGCCTGCTGTCCTCCTTCTCACCGTGCTGCGGCGGCAGCGCAGATTCTGTGTAGCCGTGCGGTGGTGCGCGTGCGGTGGTGCGTGCGCGTTCTATCAGCAACACCACTCACCCGCCCACAAGGAGAGGAAGAGATTGGTCGTAACTATTAACGTGGTAGAGGTAGTACGGCACGCTTTCTTTCGTCCAGCTCACCGCCTCCGCTGGCGAATCGATTCTACATTGGTGCCAAGTCAAGTCAAGTCAAGTCAAAACGCACACTCAGCACGTGGCACAAGAGAGAGGAAGTGTGAAACCCACCTTTGGCACGGACCCAAGGTCTTTGAATAGCCCAACTCCCTGCGACACAGCACACGCCGATGAGCTTGGCTCATCAACATCAAATCGCGGCTCAGAGTCTTGGGCGGAGGAAGCGCACTGGAGGGAGACGACGCGAGTGGGACCGTGCTGAAGGTTGAAGACGAGCACGCGGCGGACCCGTTGGTTGTGCACCGGACTGAGCGTCAGGTTGTTGACGAAGACGACCGTCGCTTCGCTGGCAACAATGAAGAGAAGAGCAAGAAGATAGAGAGGATGAGGAGCATGCTCTATGTGCAGTCGAACACGCTCTCTTGCGGGGGAGAAAAGAGAAGTGCCTACCCGAGGCCAGCCGGCACCAAGTTCGAGTACGTCGACGCACAAGAACTCTGCCCGGCCTTGCTTGTACCGCTTGCCTTCCGCCACCTTCGAAGGGAGGCGTGTCTCTCTCACCCGTTAGAGCGTGTAGAGCGGTCGACCGTGGAGAGCTGTGTACCTTGGCGTTGAAGGCCTGCTGGAGAGCGACGGCCGTGTTGTGCTCATCTTTGTTACCTTCCACACCCACCACGCGGCACCCTGTCTGGGCCGCCACCTGCAAGGCCACCTGCAGCCCAAACAAATAATATATAATTTAATCTCCAGATAGATATAAATTTATAAATTAAAAGATCGAAATCATATAATCTGAATTATTCGTTTAATTGGTGTTGGAGGCGGGGGGCGTACTGCGCCAGTGCCTGAGCCGAGGACGTAGAAGACATCCTCGGGCTGGAGGGCGAGACGCTTGATGAGATCGTCAACAAATCGCAGCCCGACAGAGTGCGAGGACTGACCCAGGCAGATGTGGCTGCACATGTCGTGCCACAAGTCGGTAAAGGCCGTCGTGTCCATCCACCCCTTCGTCACTGCTGCTGCTGGTGCTCCAGGGATGGTCGTCTGGACCAGCCTGCTGAGCGCTTTCAGAGAGGGCGAGGGCGACGAAGATAAGGAATTCGCTGCATCGTTTAAGCCCCTCCCTGGATGCCTTCGCGTGATCCCACGACGCTTCATCTCTTCCCCATCGATTCTTATTGATGGCGTTCGCTATCTGCCGGTCGTCTTTTGGCGCCAAAATTTCGGCGAGTGCGCGCTGTCAGCGCGGAGAGCGCGTGTGGTGGTTCTTCACGTATGGTGATGGTAATGATGACAGTATGGGTGGGTTCTTCGTTTAAGGCAGATCTCTCTGAAGGTGTTTCAGTTGTCATCGCCGGAGCGGGTGGAGGAAGAAGAGCGCCGCTCGCGTATCCTGCGCTGGAGTTCCTCCTTTCGCTTCTGCTCGTCCTCGCGCCACTGATCCCACCCGCGCAGGCGATCCAGCTCCCTCTGACGCCTCGACTTCTTCTGCGGCCGCTTCTCTTCCTCCGCCTCTTTCTTTTCTTCCTCTTCCTCTTTCTCTTTCTCTTCCTCTTCCTCTTTCTCTTCCTCTCCGTCGCTGATGTTGATTACATTCTTGTCCGTTTCTCGTGATGATGATGATGATGATGAGGACCCTCGTCCAGGATTGCTCACCCGACGTCGGATGTTGGCGCGATCGCAGCGATCCTCCCGTGTGTCCGACGCCTCCCTGCTGCGCTCTTCCTGCGCCTCCTTGGCCTCCACCTCGCGCTGCATGTCCTGCTTCCGCTTTCTCTCGAGCGCGGCAGGCGCCGATCGTCGCGCCAGCCTCCTCTTCGTCGTCGTCTGTACACATCCCTCGTCCGGAGCTGCTTGCCCCACCTCCTTGTTCTCGTCTTCTTCGCCCTTCTTCTCGCTCTCTTCTCGCTGCTGCTGCTCTTCGCTGTCGATCTGAACGCCCGACTGACTATTAACGGCGAGAAGCGCCTGCTTGCGCGATCGGTACAGGGTCCCGTCCGGGCTCGTGTACGTCCAGTACCGGCCCCGCTTGCGCCGGCGCCACCCTTCCGGCAGCTGGTCATTCGCGTTGTTGGGCGTGTAGTGTCCCTGCCTCCTCTCCCCTGCCTCGACCTCCTCGTTCGCCTTGGCTTCCATGCTGCTGTTACCGTCTTTGCTGGTTGCGCCGTCTTCATCTTTGTCACCGTTGTCGTCGTCGTGCTTCTCTTCTTTTTCCTCCTCCTCCTTCTCTTCCTTCGTTTCTCGTTGCTTCTTGTTGGGCGCGGTAGCGAGTTGACGCAGTTCCTCCGATCGACGCTTCGCGTATCTCCGCGGCGTCGGCGGCGTAGTGGCGGGAGACGAGTCGGAAGTGTCCTCGGAGCGCTTGCGGCTTATCCGTTCCTCATCGATGTGCTCGCGCGCGCTCTTCAAGGACACGAACACTCTGCCCGTGGGAGAGATGAACTTGTACCGCCGCCGGCCGCCGGGCTCGCACCTGATCTTTCGGACCCACCCCGGAGGCAGACTGTACTCCATAACGGGAGTAGAGCCGGTGGTCGGTGGCGCTTGGTCCCAGAGACTGGAACTCTTCGATGGCTCGGCCACCGCTGCCGCCTCTTCCGTCTTCGGGTCATCAGGCGCCAACGAGGGACTGCTGTATGAGCTGCAGTTAGCGATTGGTGGGCGATGAACTAACTGACCGTGGTGCGTTGCGACTTACCTGGAGTGTTGGCGGGTGTCGTGTTGTCGCTTCCACTTGGCATAGTCGGCGGCGAGAGCCTTCCACTCGCTGCCTCCCGATGTCGACACGTTGTGCGGGGTGGAGCGCTTCTTGGACAGCTTCACCTCCTTCTCCCACCTCTTCAGTTCGTCGTTGAGTGCGGCCAGGGTGACGGGCGTTTCGCGTTGGTCTTCGGGCTTGGATCGCTTGGCCTTTCGACCGCGCTTGCCGTCCTTCTTCCGGGTCTCCGCTTGCCACGTTGTAAACCGCTCCATGAGCTCTTCAAAGCTGTCGTCGGTAGCGACGAGCACCACCGCCGGTGAAGTCGAAGACGACGCCGAACTGGCCGCGGAGGACCTTGAGTGTTGGCCTTTTCTTGCGGCTTTTCTCGGTCGAGCACCATCGGCCCTGTCCAAATCGCCGTTCAGTTCTGCCTCCTTCAGTTTTTCTCCTGCTCGCTGGTTGCTCGCCTCCAACCTGCAAAGATGAGACGACAATGATCAGATGAGCACATGAGCAAAGTACGGGAAAAAGGACAAGCAACGTCGGTGCGAGGTCGTACTTGGCGGTGTCGCAGCCGAGGGACTTGAGCATCTGGGTGAGCGCGTGTCCCCCGCGCAGCACGTGAAGGAGGTGCTTGGCCGAATCACCTCGGAACTCGGCCTGCATGAGAGCGCCTATTTCGACGTCACTGTTCTCTTCGCTTTCGTTCCCTTTGCCCTTAGCAGCCGGAGGAGGCACCGCCGCCTCAACGACGATCTCACCGTCCTTAAGCGAGCACACCAGGTTGTCGCTGAGCCGGAGCCCCTTCTTGGCTGCCTCTGCGTAATGTGGAAGAACTGGGGTTACTACACAGCGAAGGCAAAAACCTTCGCTACCAGGAAGCGACCACGAACCTTTGAACGCCTTCTGCCGTGCGAGGTTGTTGCGATCGACTTGATAAATAAAGTACTCCACGCTCTTGTCCGTCCAGGATACTGCATCGGGCGAAGAGCGACACCTGAAGTAGAGGCCGTAGCGAAGTCGAAGGGTCAGGCTAGGCATAGACAAAGGCAGTTCGAGGGAAGCGAGGAGATTGGCGCACTTGAGCCAGGGAAACTTGAAGAGGTGGCAATAGCTCTTCACAAAGCGAGTGCTTGTAGGCCGGAATCGAGGTGCAAAGTCCCTGATTAGCAGAACATCGTTAGATTCCCAGCAATCATGGTCACAGCATGATGGTGAGGCACACGGCGCAAAGGAGGAACGCATACTTGAGCGTGATGATTCGAACTCCGTTCTTGAGGCCCGCCTTGAATTTCTTGAGCACGCTTTGCTCCAGGTGCTGTGGAAAGCAGTAGTTGTTCAAGAAGACGACCGTCGCCTTGCTACAGGAGGAGGCCATCGTTACAACAACTCCGAGCAAGAGAGAGCAACAAAATGATCGGGGTCCACGCACCTGAGGTCCACCTCGGGGCTTAGAATGTCCCCACACACGAGTTGCACTTCTCCTCGCAAGAGGTGGGTTCTTCGCAACTGGAGAGCGGGTCACATGTGGGATCTAAGGATTCTCGCGAGCTTGTCAAAGCTCAATAAGATGGGCACGTACCAGAGTCTGATAGTTTTTGAGCAGGGCTTGGCCAATCGAAGTGAGCTCGCTGCGAATCTCGACGCCAACGGCCACACAGCCGGTCTGTGCCGCTACCTGCAGCACGACCTGTGGAGCCGAACACCCACTTTGTTAAATCTTGCGATAGAGGGGCGCACATGGGAAGGGGGTTGTACATTCCCCACGCCACTGCCGAGATCGTAGAGCACATCTTGGCTCGACAGTTTAAGAGCCTTGATGAAGTCGCTGACCAGCACCGGATTGACTTCACCATACACCTCCTTACTGGCCGGAGCATAGCGTCGCAATATCTTGGGATCGTACTCGGGGGTCAACTCCAACACCTGCTCCCACATCGCCTCGTATGCAGGGAGCGAGATGAATTTTTGCCCCGCAATTCCTGCCATTATCGTGTAGAGCGGGATGGACAAAGCTCGGAGTCCACAACAAGATGGGAACGTCGACCGTCTTAGTTCTCTCCGTTCAGCTTTCAATGCTCATGGCCGAAGGTCTCCGATGATGTGCAAAAAGGCGGCAACTGGATTATTGGATTTTCCGAACTGTTATCCTTCTTATTTTCCACCATCATTTCCTGGTGCACGCACATCTACCGCGCCGACCACTAGCATGGATGCAAGCGAGGCCCCCGATGACACTGGCCTGTTGCCGACCGAGGGTATGCTGCCTTTTCCACATGCTCGGCGCACCTCAAGTTAATCACAATTTCGCTCTGAATCATCATAGATTTGGACCTTTCACCTCCGGTAAAGGTGGAATTAGAGTCTGGGTTGATTCCCTATGCAAAGTTGGCGTATGGTCACTTTTTCGAGAGCCGGAAGGACGACCTGACGAGGTGGTGGCTCCAGCTCATCGAGAAGAGTACGGATTCGTTCCTTCGCTCGCTGGGCTATGACTTCGACGCCGTGCCCTTTCACTACATAGACCAGCCGCCTCGCTCGATGCCCGTCATCCTCAAGAACCTGCAGATGATACGCTTCCTGCTCAAGGCGTCGGGCAAAAACCTCGACAGGTTCGGCGTCTCTCTTCGTCCTTGCATGACGCGCACGTGTGGCTGGTCTGTTGGTCTGTCTACCTTGTGCTTACTTGTGCTGATGTTGCGCGTGCCCAACCTTCAGCGGCTCACTGCCGATGAGGCGACACCTACTGGATGGGCTGGTGAACCCGCTCAAGAGGGTAATCTACTCCCGAATTGACGAGTACGCGCACAGCGTGATGCTCTTCCTCTGGAACGAGTGCAATTCGCTGCTGGGCCTTCACCTCGCCGACACCGATGGACACTTGAGCTTCGCGCCCTCTGCCATGCCACCTTGCACGGCCACGAGCGATCGGAAAGGAAAGGGAAGAGCGAGCGGTGCTGATGACGATGGAGTGCTGGTGCCCTGCGCCGATCTAGAATCCATCAAGGAGCGATTGCAGAGGACAGACACCATCCCCGAGGGACGAAGGAAAGTGCTGCTCAGTCTCCTCGGCGACATCCACTACATCGACGAGATGAAGAGACTCGAACAGGACTTCTTCGGCGATCCTTCGGCACCGCCGCAGGAACGGCAGAAGAAGTCACCACCATCCGACATCGTCCCCGTAACCGGCCTCATCGTGGGCAAGCTTCACCGATTAGAGAACGAACTCAAGACCGTCGTTGAGCACTGGTCGCGGCGCGGTCTCTAGTACTTAGCCCACACCGGAGCCCACTCGCGTGTTGTTTTTATTTTTATTTTTCACATGTTTTTTCTCTTTTCAAGAAAAGAGAAGACCAAATTGTACTCCAATCTCGACCAGATGCAAGTGTAAGATCCCTCTTCTTTGTGTGTCACAAAACTAGCCCTCGCGAATCACAAACTGATACGAGATTTCGATTTCGAACAGATTGGACTCAACCGCCGGATTGATTTCAAACTTTGAAGTGTACCATCTGCTTCGGGAAAAGCATGCTCTCGACAATGCCAGCAAAAAGCTGCGCCACGTACCCTTGATCGAGGCACAGGTAACCCCCCAAGCCATATCGATTTTTTTTTATATATATTTATATTTACACAGGTGCTGGGCTACATTTCGACAACGCAAGCGGCGATGGAGGAACAACAAGGAGTGGTCCAATTCCTTGAGCATGTGAAGAAGTACGCGCTCACCAAAGCCGAGGTGTTGCAGATACTCAACCACTGCCCCACCACAGAAGTGGAGCTGCATTTGGTACGGCCCTCCGCTTGCCCGTTGTGCTTTGCACTCAGTTAGGTGGGCGTGGATATCAGCGCGGATCGCGTCGTATTTACTTGTTGCTTGCACCTCTCTCTCTCTCTCTACTCGCATGTGTTGTGTTGTCTGTGCCATGTGTCGGTGATCAGATTGTGGAACAGTTCGAAGTGCGGCTGGCTCCCGAGCAGCGAGCAGAGCTTCTCGAAGAGATCAGCGCGTTTCTCAGCCCACAGATGGCGGAAAACGGTGTGGCACAGGAGTCAGCGCCGCAAGGAGAAGAAGAGGAACAAGCAGAGGAACCAGAAGAAGAAGCCGCCATGGAGGTGGAAGGTGCAATCGAGGCGGTAGAGCTGGGTGGAGAGGAAGAAGAAGACAATGAGCTCCTTCACGAAGAAGAAACCAAGGCAGGAGAGGAAGAGGAAGGCATGGCCGCTGATGGTGAAGAAGATGACGCTGGCCAAGGCCAAGATAACAACTAAAGCTGTGTATGCCTTGGTGCGATTTTAATTTGTGATTATTTTTCGGGGCCAAACGTATTTTGCGGACGTTCTTTTCGTTCTCTTCTTCTGCGCGACCAGAAAGCCGTACCGGGCATCTCTGCATCAGAAGCCTAAAAACAAAATGGTACGCAAGCCTTCACCCTGAGTGATTTTCATAAATTCTTAGTCCAATTAGCACCCAATTTATCAGTTCCTCATTTCAATCAGCATTTCCTGTACATTTGCTACGAATTATCCTAATCCATTCGCTATTTAGTCGAAAATGTCGGTGCTTAGCTCTCTTCTGGTGGTCGTTGTCCTCGCCCTTTGCTTCTCCTTCGCTTCCGGTACGTCATTTTATTTTAATTCCCAGACCCAGCTTTGCAGGGAATTAGATGCGCATTTAATTAACGTCAAGCCCCTCGCCTCGCCTTTTCGTAGTGCGAGGTCAGGACTTCGACATGATGGATGCTGCCAATTGCACGGACTACACGAACTGCCGCGACTGTGCCAGCCAGCCGAACTGCGGTTGGTGCCCGGCCTTCGGTCTGTGCCTGGAGGGCACTTCGGCCAACGTGTCTACCGACGGCACCTGTAACGTTACCACCGGTGGCTGGCACTTCAATGCCACCGACTGCCGCAACTGCTCGTCGTTCAAGAACTGCAAGTCGTGCGTGGAGGCCTACAGCAGCAAGAACGGCGCCGTGTGCGGTTGGTGCGAGCCTTTCGGCACCGGCAAGAACAAGACCAACGGCACCTGCTGGGAGGGTACCGCTGCCGGTCCCTTCTACAAGTCGCTCACCGCCAACGAGACCTGCGCCCAGAAGCACTGGGGCCTCGACTCCAAGATCTGCGGTATGGATCATCTCTTTCCCCGTGTACATCGCTGCGGTCGGTGCAGCTCACCTCTTAGTCTCGTTCAACGTTGTTGTCATGATGCACAGGCGAGGATGACGATGCCAAGAGGAAGCTGGCCATCATCATCGGTCTGTCCGTGGCCGGTGGTCTGTTCGTGCTCGCCGTCGTGGCCACCATCATTTTTGTCATCGTCAAGAGGATGCAGAGGTCTCGCGGCTACCAGGCCATCAACGAATCCGCCTAAGGCGCCCCCTTCCAGCCCTTCCTGTTCATCTTCTCCCGTCTTCCTTCTCCTCCTCCACTGACCTCCATCCACTGCTCCACATAAAAACTTAATTCCAATTCCTTCAAAGGCGCACCAACAAAGAGATGGATGGGACTGGCTTAGGAACATGCAAGTTTGGTGAAGTGGCGACCAGATGGTTACTATGTCTCTCCAACAGCACGGCCGGTATGAAGGCATGTTGCTCTCTGCACAATAATCATTTTCTTTTAATTTCCCCGTTCCCTTTTCCCTTTTCCGCACCGCCCCTTGGAGAAGTTCTGTGACAGGACAGGGAGACTGCAGGATTCGACCCGACCATCTTGTTGGGTTCCACCAGTACTGAGGGGGGGGAGGCAGAGAGCACACTGGGTGAGTGAAGATGACGATGAGACCCATAGCCGAGTTTCGGCTGCGGAAGGAGCAGTCCCCCATCCCTACCGCGACCCCAGCCCCAACGTTGCCCCAAGGTCCTCCCCCATTTATTTCTTCTTCCCTCCTCTCCCCCCTCTTTCTGAGCCCTTCGCTGATGCATCATATTTGGCGCAGCTATCGCACAACTGGAGGTTCTCGAGAACGAAGGATCCAACTTGTGTCAGAAGTTGGACGCACTGAAGGCACTCTGCACGCTGAGCACCAGCATGACCCAGCTCGCGGAATCCTTTTCTCGTCGCGTGGTGCTTTGGTACGTCGAGTCCCTCCCGCCTACGCGTGTAGCTACTCGTGTGTCTTATTTGTGCCTCTTGGTGTGTTTCTGTGTAGCATTCGAAGCCTGGTGTCATTCCCACGACTCGTCGTGCGGGTGCAAGCACTTCGTGCCCTGCGCTACATGACCGTCGATCCTCTCTTCGTGCGCCACGTCACCGCCAGCCGCACAGCTCTCCTTCTCGCGCGGTACACCCCACCAACCAATGTCTACTCGGCGCTCTCCTTCCCGTGCTTACCTTCCTGCCCAGATCGCTGGAACGAGAGAAGGAGGACTCGCCGGAGCGCATTCAAGCCTTCCGGGCCGTGTATCGTATGATCGACGTGGGTCCCATGTACATATCGCGCGCCATCGTCTCCGCGTTGGTTGCCGTCGCAGAGTCTACCGATGACCCAATCCGGGCTATTGCGCTGGAAGCCCTTTGCTGCCTCGGTACACCGCGCCTCCACCGGGCCTTGGATGTGACTCAGACGCTGATCGTTTCGGGCTGTTGCAGCTATTACGAATCCTCGGGTGGTGGCGTTGAACAACGGCATACGCACCATTTTCAAGGCCTCCGCGGATCTGGATCACGTCCAAATGCAGGACAGCCTGCTCAACACCGTTCTCTACCTCCTCAACGAGCCTGCCTGTCGCCCCTACGTTCGGCTCAGCTGCGACTTGCAAGTACGCTTTATATATCTATCAGACATTATTCAACGCAATCCGGTTTTTATCTTATTCGTGCTTTGTAGTGCCTGCTGGCGCCGATTACGGACACGGACCCTGAGGTCCTCCCGCCCAAGACCGGGGACGCCGCCAAGGACGCCGAGAAGGAAAAGGCGGCGAAGGAGCAGTGCCGGGCGGGCAGGGTGGTGTGCCTGGACGCCGTGGGCGCACTCCTCAAGAACTGGGCCGGCCTGATTAGCTTCGCGGCCGATCCGCTCGCTCTTCGCTCCCTTGTCGAAACTCTTCGCGTGAGCCCTCACGCCGAAGTCAAGGCACTTCCCAGCTCCACTTTCTCTTTTCTGAACTGTGGTTGCAGTGCAACTGCTTACTCGTGTGTGCGTGTGCGTGCGTGTGCGTGTGCGTGTTACTGAGCAGGAGCTGATATTGGCGATGATCTTCTCGGTGTTTGGCATGCTGGTCCCGCAAGACAAGGACTCGTGGATGTTCTCGTCGAGACAAGGCGCGCAGTCCACCAAGAGCTTCAAGGACCACACCGTCAACACCCTGCACAATCCCTCCAGGTACTACTAACGCCCAGAGCTCTGAAAGCGATCCCCCATCGGCTCGTAGCGCCCCCGCCGCCTGGACTAACTCAGCCGGCGGTGTTGCGGTGCTACAGGGTCTACAGCGAGAGGCCGAACCTGGTCAACATGTACCGGTCGGCCCTGCTGATCGCCTTTGTCAACTGCGGGCTGGTGGAGGCGCTGGTGGACATGGGCAAGGAGCAGGTCGAGGAGCAGCAGGACGTGTGCGTCGTCAGCCAGCCGGGCGGAGTCTCGGGCAACCTGGGACTCGGGTTCAAGGCCACCATTCTCCTCGGCGACCTCCTGCAGATGTCGCCCTCCCTCCTGCCTCGCGTGCAGGTCGCCCGCTTGCAGGTACGCTCTTGCCCAGAGTACTAGTTCTGCGCCTCTGTTTCGCCACTCTTCGACCTAATCTGTCTCCTTCTTGTCTGTCGGGGCGTCTCTGTCGGCAGACGCTAGCCACACTCGTTTCGCACGCGGTCTCATTCGTGGAGCACCCCAAGGTGAGGTCCTCGACGTCGACCATCATCTCGCACCTCCATCAATGCGCCCAGTCGAGGTATAGGCCCCTACATCAGATGTTTTCACCCATTGGCCGATCTCAGGGTATATAAATGTAATCGCGCACCGCAGGCAAGGATCGGCCAAGGACTACAGTGGAGCGTCGGTGGTGACCAGTGGCGCCAGCCGGTACCGACGCCTGAAAGGGCGGGACCGCAAGCTGGACAGAATCGACGACGTGCGAGCCAAGGTGGACTACTCGATGGAGCCGAGCCAGTTCATGCAGAAGCTGCAGCAAACGCAGGTTCTGGCGACGAAGGAGTACACCAAGTGGGACTGGGACCTGATCGAGGAGACGCTCGAGGGTCCGCTGCGCAATCCCGTGCACTTCACGACCGCCACCCAGCGCACCACGTTCATCAAGCGCATCCTCTCCTTCCTCAAGCCCAACGACAAGAGCATCATGAAGGAGTCACACACCGTGGTACGCTCTTCCTCCACCGCCAACCAACCAGCAGTGGAAGTCGTCGTTGTGCTAACAATGCCCGGGGGCACGCAGACGTTCTGCAAGTACGTGCGCATTGCGTGCCTATGCGTGGAGCTGCTCCTGCAGAGTGAGGCCGGCGAGGAGTTCCTCAAGCAGCACGGGCTGGTGCGAAAGGTGGCCGAACTCTTCAGAGACGAGCTCGACGGGGTACCACCACCTCCTTTCCTCTCTTTGTCGTGACCTCGACGGGCCTCGACCTAACGCGCTCTTGACCCCCCACCCTCTCAATGTGTGCAGAAATCGTCGGCTCGCATTCTCGCAGAGGACCGAGTGGTCGAGTTGATGGCCCGCGAGTACTTTACCTTGGTGGGCACCTTGTCCTCGTCCAGCAGGTCTCTTCCTTCTTGCACAGCCTCTCGCTTAGCAACGGCCAATTTGTGGAGGCCCTGCGACTAACCCTGCGGATGGGGGCTTGAACAGGGGCCTGGAGCTGATGAATCAGTACAAGATCTTCGCGTCCCTGGGCGAGATGCAGTCTTCCTCCAACCTGTCCTACCTGAGCCTCACCTCGCTGGACTATTCCATGTACGATGCCTCTCTCCATGGCACACCCCACCCGCCTGGTACACGGCGGCGCACGATGGCCAATGGATCCTCACTCGGTGCGCAGTGGCGGCCAGGCGCGGGTGCTGATCTCCAAGTCGCTGACGTCGACCTCCTGGGTACGCGTTCAGTTCTTCTTCCTGCTTGCAAGTGCTCACCAGTTGTGCTGAACATCTCACTCATTGGTGTGGCCGCTTGTGCTGCATTGATCGCCTACTTCAGCCCGTGCGCTACTTCGCCACCAAGCACCTGCGGCTTCTCTACCGCTCCGGCGTCGCCTCGTTCTCGGCGTGGGGCATTCAGCTCCTCAACAAGCAGGTACCGCACCACGCTCAAGGCCCCGGTTCTATCATCCTATACCAACAATTCGCTCGCGTCAAGCTGGGCGATGAACACGCCAAGGTGTTCCAAATGGCGCTCACCTCCCTGGACGAAGCCTGCGAAACCCCCGAGTGCCTCGACACCTTCGTCAAGTGCCGGCCCTCCCTGTCTCTACTGCTCGGGTTTGTCCCTTCAGCCCCCTCACCACAAAACAACACACTGCCTTGTCTCCCCCAATATCAAATCATACTAACGCTGGCCCTGCACAGAAGCAAGAACCGCGTTGCGTCCGACCTTATACTCAAGTACGCCCCCAAGCACTGTGGTTGCTTTCTTGCTTGGTTGATGATGGTGACTGAATAGTAAAATGGCCAACCATGGTTGCAGGATGCTTTCGACGGAGGCGGGGTTCGAGTACCTGCTGGAGGCGGGCTATCTGGAGAGCGAGCTGGCGAAGTGGAAGGCGGAGGGGTACGTCGAGTACATGCTCAAGCTGGAGGAGTCGCTCGAGGTGATGGCGAGCAAGGGCAAGATCTGGCGCCCGGAGGACAAGCCGGCGCTCGACGTCCCGCCCCACTTCTACGGCGACCTCGCCAAGACCGTGCTGGGCAGCGAACTCCTGGCCGTGTCCGGCCACATGCGCCACTTTGCCGCCGTCCTCCGCAACAAAACTGGCTCCACGCCCGCGCTCAACCAGCGCGCAGCCCTCTGGGTCCTCGTACGCTTTCGCCATGCCTATTTATTTTTATTGACATTTCATTTATCCATAAAATATCAATATAATTTCAAAATTGTTTGTTTTTTTATCAAATTTGATTTCTCTCACGCACATAAAGGGCCATGTCGGCGCGTCGGAGAGGGGCCTCCGCTTCCTCGAGAAAGAAGGTCTGTTGGCGGAGATCGTGAGCCTTGCGGAGAACGCTGACAGTCTCTCATTGCGCGGGTACATCATTGCGCTCCTCGCAGCCCCCACCGCGCAACTTTTTTACGGTGGCGTATGCGTCGTGTTGTGCCTGCGTAGGACTTGCTACTACGTGCTGGGGTTGATCAGCCAAAGCCCGCGGGGGCGTGTGCTGCTGGATGGGCTCGGGTGGGAGTCGCCCTGCAACAATGCCAACATATGCGTACCCAAAGACTCCGCCAGCTCGGGCCTTTTCAAGGTACTCGCCCTGCAATTAACAACCCAACCCAACCCAAACCAACCAACCTCCCGGCCACTGTTCGTTCTGTACAGATCAAGCCCAGCAAGTACGAGGGATCGCGGGCACAGCTGCCGGCAGCGAGCATCCAGGGCAGCGGCCAGCGGTACCCGGCCGGCGACCCCCGGGCCGAGTGTCTCCAGCAGATCGGCGCCCTCTCGAACCCCATCATCGTCGACCGCGCCAGTCGCCAGGTGACCAGGTACACCATTCCCCCCCCCAAAATTCTGAGCCGTCGCCATGGTAAGTCTCTGACTGACATCCGGTCAACGTTGCCGATATGCCCAAGCTTGAGGAGCAAGCACCCGGAGGTCTTCTTCGATCCGGGGTTCGTGCTGGAGGTGTTGCAGATGCTGGCCAACTTCCGGTTCAGACTGTCGGCCCGACGGTTGGTGCATTCCCTGATCGAGAACGCGGCCTTCACGCCGCAGGTCTGTCGCGACCTGCCCTGGGACGACTCCCTCAGTGTGTGAAAGGTGATACGATACCACCATAAAACATAAATATACAATACTATACTATATGATATAACTGTGGGCCGAGGGTGGGCCAACATGTTTGTGTTCTGATATGCAACGCTAAACGTTGCTCACACGAGCTTGAGCATCTTGCGGGAGGCGGCCTTGCCGACGGTCTTGTGTGCGTAGCTGCAGCAGAGGCTGACCAGCGTCGCCAGCCACAGGACGGCCGACAGCACGTACACGCTGATTATGGTCGTCTCGGAGGGCAGCTCGCACCGCTTGTAGTAGACCTCGACCTCCAGCACCACCTCATCGCCGTTCTCCTCCTCCTCCCGCTCTTGTCCTGGTGGTCGCTTCTCCTCGCCCCTCGCCTCACCACCCCCATGCTGCTCCTTTGTCGTTTCGTCCGCGCCGATCTGTTCTCGTGGTCGCTGACGGTCATCGTGATCGGCCTCTTCTTCAGTGAATCCCAGGGTGAACTCTACCGTGACTGGAGTCAGACTGTCCTGCTCGTGCCCCTCTTCTTCTTCTTCTTCCACCTCTGTCGCTCTCGCCCACGCCTCCCGCTCGTCGCCGTCTCCATCGTCGTCGTGCTCTCCAAATCGCTTTCGCTTTCCTTTCCCTTTTAAAAGAAAAGTTGTGGGTCAGCATTGGTGGGCGCAACAACCCCAACACGCCGCAAAGGGCGAGAGAGAGGGAGAGAGAGAGA
>NW_004457320.1:10196-23457 GCF_000313135.1 Acanthamoeba castellanii str. Neff | reverse complement strand
CGTCGGGTGGGGTGGACCGTGGCCAAAACGAAGCTCGGGTCGGCCCTGTTGCGCCAGCTGAACGTCGACACTGTCAACTCTGGCACGCCTGCCGAAGAACAGAGAAAGTGTGAGACCTGGGCGCCAAATCAAAGGGGGGGGGTGTAGCAGTCGTGTACCGTTGGGGTGCTGGTAGAGGCAGTGGTAGTGGTTGTGGCCGGAGAAGACGAAGGCCGGGTTGAGGGCGGACATGAGGTGGTTCGTTGCTTCTCGGCTCACCACGTCCTTGTGCGGAATGTTGGAGTACCGCAACACCCCGTCCTGCAGCTCGTCCCCCTCGAATTCCGACAGCTCTGCACACGACACGCACCACGCACGCACACAACACGCACCACGCGACGCGACCGACGCGACTCACAACACAACACGCACGACACGACACGACACGACACGACACACAAGACGTGAAACACCATCAAAACGAGGAGAAGAGGATTGTGCGTACTCTGCACGAGTTCGTGGGTGATGTCGAGTTCGGAGCAGAACTCCTGGTTTCGTCGAAAGAGCGGGAAGTGGGAGAGCAGGATGGGCCGCCGCTGCAGCCTGTCGGCCTCGCCGGTCTTCAGCTGTCGGACGATTTGCTGCAGCTTGTCCTCGGCGCTCTGGCACAGGTGGCACTCGTCCTCGAACGCCATCGAGTTGAGCATCACGAACGGCTGGTCCTTGACGAAGAACAACCGATTGCTCTCCCCGAACTCAGTCTCGAAGCGCCTACGACTCACACACTTAGATTCCATGGTGCGTGCGTGCGGTGTGTGTGTGTGTGTGTGTGCGTGCGGTGTGTGTGTGTGTGTGTGTGTGTTAGAGACAGCGAAGGTGTACCGGATGCGGCTGGAGGACATCCTGTTGTGGAATCCGATGTCGTGATTGCCCACCACGACCTCGAGCCGTGTCTCTTCCGATTCGTTGCGAAAGAGGCGCCGAAACCGCGCCACGTCCTCCTCCCACTGCCGAAACGTAGTCCACTGATCACCACACACACACACACACAAGGAGCGTTCCGGTGAGTCTCGACCTGTCTCGACCTGGGACCTGGTGTTGGGTGGTGGTACCTTGCCCTCGTCGGTGGCATCGCCGAGGACGAGGGCCGCGTCGGGCGCGAGCACCGAGAGGACCGACTGGAACGCCCGCTCCATCTGCCACTCGCGCCTCGCACGGTCGAACCAGTGGCCAGTCGGGCTGCACAGCATTAAAAATAAATAAAAATAAAAATAAAAATAAAAATAAAAGAAAAGAAGAAGACAGCAACCAAAAGAGAGGAGGAGGGGGTGAACCCTAGGACGTGGGTGTCGGCGACGACCAGCAGGTAGAGGTCATCTCCACCTTCATCATGTTCGGTAGTGTCGCCGGGGCCGGAAGGAAGGGGAGGCGGCACGGGGAAGCTGCCGCAGCGGGCGAGGGCGAGGTAGTAGAGGCCGTACTCGCACAGGAGGAGGGCGGCCACGGGCAGAAGCACCACCAGTACCGGGCGCGATGGATGCCACCACCTCCTTCGCCATGCCACCCCACCACCCCTGCTCATCACAATCTTCTGCTTCAATTCAAATAAAATAAATATGAAATAATAAAAATAAAAAAAGGAAAAAGAAATCACTAACGGTCGAGTTGAAGAAGCCTTGGTTGGTTCTCGGTGGAGTGGACGAAGGGAACGGCCGAAGGCGAGGTGAATCAGTTGCAACAAGAGTTTAGAGCGAAGAGGAAGAGACACGAGACAAGATGGGAAACGTGGTGGCCAGCAAGGCTTTTTTGCCGCCCTACCCGTCGTACGATGAACAGATGGCGACGCTAGTGTGGGCCACCTCCAAACTGGGAGACCGCATTCCCTGCACCTACTGGGCGCACGCAAGGTGCCTCCTCCTCCCCCAACATCTTTCCATTCACTGAATTAATCTAATCTATCGAATTGAATCATCTTTACAAAATCAACCAATGAATGGTGTGAGGTGACAGACCCCGATTCACGATCTTGTTCAGCCACGGTAACGCGGAGGACATAGGACAACTCAACGACTGGCTGGGCTACATGTGCCGCACCTTCTCCGTACGACATGCCTCGGTGGTGCCTGATTGTGCAGAAAGTTGTGTGTGTTGTGTGTGTGCGTGTTGTGTGTGTGTGTGTGTGTGTGGTGTGTAGTTTTGGTGATGACAATGGATGGTATCACCATCGATCAATCAGGTGAACGTGCTGAGCTACGACTATCGCGGCTATGGCCTGCACCCGGGAGTGCCCACGGAGGCGTCGTGCTACGCCGACGTCGAGGGCGCCTACGACCTGCTCACCAAGGAATTCAAGATCCCTCCATCGCGCATTATCCTGTACACGATCATCATCATCATCATCTCCACACTTTCCGCCTTTTCCACCTCGAAGTGTATGCACATACTGACTGCCCGTCTCGTGCTCTTCATCTTCACTCCGTTGGTGTCTCCGTCAACGCCAAATCCAGATACGGTCGGTCGATTGGCTCCGGGCCGACGTGTTATCTGGGCCAGCGCCTATGCGCACTCGCGCGAGCCCAAAGCCGACCCTCGTCGTGGCTCAGTCCCTCCATGTTCTGCCGGGGCGTGCCCAGTGGGTATATAGACACATGTCCATTCACATATCACGCAATGATCACACATGCATACGTGGTAATCAACTTATATAACTTATAACATATAACATATATATGTATGTTCAGGGATGACGACAGCGACCCGATGTCGGCAATGCTCCCGGCCGGGTTTGTGCTGCAGAGCCCCATCGTATGAGGACCCTCTCCTGTCTCCAGCCCTCATCTAAAATTGCCAATTGATATGTGTGCTCACGCTGCGAGGCCTTTCTTTACGTGGTGGCCAGGCGAGCGCCATCCGTGTAGTGTCCACAACGCTGGCCATGCTGCCCGTCGACATCTTCGTCAACGTCAACCGAATCGGTACTCCTGTCTGTCTGTCTTCCCTGCTATGATTCCCCCCTGCTCACGAGGTGGTTGGTGCTGAAGGCAAGATCGAGATCCCGACTATGATCATCCACGGGACCGACGACGAGGTGGTGCCCTACTGGCACGGTACCGAGCTGTACGCCAAGGCGGGCAATCCCTACAAGGTACCACCAGTGCAGTCCCTCTTTTCATTCATTCCTATCATTCCTCACTCTTTCTTACCTTACGCTCCCTTTCCAAAAGTTGATCAGCCTGGAGGGGGCGGGACACAACAACGTCGAGTGCGACTTCATGGCGCCGCTCCTCAGCGCGCTGCAGGCCTTCTTCGTCCATCTCGAAGCCCAGCGACAGGAGGACGAACAGCAAGAGAGCCGCAAACGAGGAAAGAAGAAGGTGGAGGACACCGACAGCGACGACAGTGACGATAGCGACGACAGCGGAGAGGATAACGAAAACGAAACCAATCAAGACGATTGAAGTTTTAATTCGCTTTTTCCTTTTTTGTACAATTATTTCTTCCACAAAAGAAAAAAATAAGAAACAATTTGGTCAATTTTAGTATTTTGTTATTTGCATTTTCATTCACATGGAGAAGCCACAGAGCAAGAGCGACAAGAGCTACAAGCTGATGGTGGTGGGGGCGGGCGGGGTGGGCAAGACCGCGCTTCTGCTCCTCTTCACCCGCATGCGCGACCGGTACTACCCCGACGACTACGACCCCAACTTCGAGCTGACCTTCGCCCGCGAGGTGGACGTGGGCGACGAGTCCTGTCGGTTGGACCTGCTCGACACCACCGGCGGCATCGGGGCTCCCGGCACCGATAGCGACCTCCAGTCCCGGTACTGGGCCGGGCAGGTGCCGACCGCCGACGGCTTCCTGTTGGTCTACGCCATCAACGCTCGCCAGACCTTCGAAGAGCTGCCGGCCGTCCACGCACACATCGTAGAGTTGCTGAAGATGAAGAAGAACGATGGCGATCATGACGGTGACGCGACGCAGACGCCACCACCGGCGGTGGTGGTCGGGAGCAAGTGCGATCTGGAGGACCGGCGCGTGGTGCACCCGGATGAAGCCAAGGAGCTGGCGCGGTCGTTTGGGGCCAGCTACATCGAGACCTCGGCCAAGGCCGGCATCAACGTGGACGAAGCGTTCATCGAACTGGTTCACCAGATTCAGCTTCGTCAAGCTGCATGTCACCGCCACCGCAAGTCCAACAAGACGAAGAAGTGCCTCCTCTCCTGACCTTCGCCTCATCTCTCTCTCTCCGTGTACATGTGTCTCTCTTTACTATGAATCGATGCCGGCAGGGTGCTGGAGCTGCGCTTCCCGCCCTTCAACGGCTCACTGGCCTACGACCCAACCTGAACGTGCTCCTGGGCTCGGACCGAACCGCCGTCGACGGCGACGGAGCAGAATGCACCGACGCCGCCGGTCTGGTGGTGGCCGTCCTCCTGGGCTCGGAATCGGCGTCGAGGAGCGCAACGTCGAACACTTCCATCTTGGCCACGGCAGTCGATTGTAGAGAAGGGTCGGCCGATGATGGTGATGGTGATGGTGATGATGATGAAGCGGTAAGGAGCGGATGAAGTAGGTGGTCATGTTGGCCTTGGGCACTCCGCTCTGAAGTGATCTTGGCGTTGGGGTCGAGAAGTGAGATCGATGAGGAAGAAGCGAGAAGGCTCGTCAGGCGGTCTCGTATGGCGGTGTGATAGGTGGACGAGGGCGCTGTGAGAGAGTTGGAGGACAGGCGAATGGACCACTTGACGGCATGATAAGTGATCGCCAAAAGGCTTGCCTACTTTATGCTAGGCGCTTGACAACAAGCTGGATTGGGTGGTGATAACCTGGCAACCTCATCAAAACCGTGTGTTGTCAAGCCACACAGCAGCTGATCACCCAGGATTTCTTGCACAAGCGCGGGGATTGGTACAATTTGTTGTGTACAGGAAGCCAGCCGTGGGGGGGGGGTTAGACGGCGTGGTGGTCGGGACCAAGGAGAGCGTCGAGCTGCGTGACGACGTCGTCCATCGACGGCCGCTTCTTGGCCTCGGCGTGCCAGCACTTCTTCATGAGCTTCTTGAAGGCCTGACCGCAGTCGCTCGGCACCGCCGGCCGCCGACCCTCGAGCACGTCGAGCGACACGCCCATGAAGTTGCGGCCGGCAAAGGGCTGCTTGCGCGTGAGCACCTCCCACATGATGACGCCGAACGAGAACACGTCGGCCTTCTCCGAGTACTTCTCGCCCCTGATCACCTCCGGCGCTGCAGCCATTACGACGAACAAGATGTGAGCACAGAATGAATGCGAAAAACAGAAAAAGAAAAGAAAAAGAAAGAAAGCGACGAGGGGCGTACCGGTCCAGCAGGGAGTGCCGCAGCGGGTCATGGTGGCGTTCTCCTCCTTGATGCGCGCGAACCCAAAGTCGGCCACCTTCACGTTCATGTTCTCGTCCACCAGCAGGTTGGACGGCTTCAGGTCGCGGTGCACGATCACCGGCTGCAGCGAGTGCAGGTAATTGATGCCCAGCGCCGCGCTGTGCAGCAGCTTGAGCTTCTGCGCCCAGGCCAGCTTGACGCTGTTGTTGGCCAGGATGTCGCGCAGGCTGCCGTTCTTGACGAACTCGGTCACGATGCACAGGTTGGGCCGCTTCACGCACGCCCCTGTGTTTGTTGTTTCATGAGAAAAATGGCGCACCAAAGTGAGACGCGAGGGGGGGGTTGGGGGGTTGGGAACATACCGATGAAGAGGACGATGTTGGGATGGTGGAGCTCGGACAAGAAGGCCATCTCGGCGCGGAACTCGAGCATGCGCCGCTCGTCCAGCTTCTGCTTGATGAACCGCTTCACCGCCACCTCGACGCCCTTCCACTTGCCCTTGAACACCACCCCGTACGACCCCAGCCCCACCTGTTGTTGTTGTTGTTGCGCGCCACCACTTCTATGTCAGCGCATGCTGCTTGCGTTGGGTAGGGTTGGTTTAGGTGTGGTGGCGCGCACCTGCTTGCCGAGGGCGATCTCGTTGAAGTCGATCACCCAGCGGCACAGGTTGGCCGACGTGAGGAAGTTGTCCTCCTGGAACATCATGCCCTCGCCCACCACCGCCTGCATCTCCCCATCGCTGCTCGCGCTCGACATCGAGGAGTGTCCCTCGCCGCGCGCCTCACGCTCGTCTCCATCCTGCCGGCTCTTGCCCCCGCTCTGCTGGTCCAACGAGGGACTCTGATCCGAGTCCTTGTTGTGTGCTCCGCCTCGCGACACGCCGCCGAAGAATCGACCATCGAGGCCTCGCGGCTTCAGCTCGTACAGCTTCGCCCCTACAAGTCGTTCACCCATACCGCACACACCGCATACGCACGTGTGATCAGATTGTTGTCGACTGGGAAAGTTACTGCTGTGCGGTGCGTGGGTTGGGAGTTGAGGCACAATGACCGGGGGCGGGCGGGGGGGGGGGTACCCTTGGGGGAGTCGGGCATCTCGAACTTGCCCAGGCACACCATGCGCTTGGCCTCCTTGCTCGCCAGCTCGCTCTCGCCGCGCACCTTGTCGAACGTGGCCCCCGACAGCAGGATCTGCCCGCCGTGCGTCATCGCCGTGATGCGCGCCGCCGCGTTGATCACCGGCCCGATGTACTCCACGCGCCTTGTCATCGGGTCCCGCACCATGCGCGGCTGCCCCACGTGCACCCCCATCCGCACCCGCAGCCCCTTGAACAGCACCCGGTCGTCCGTCGCCCCACTCCTCGGCGGCACCCGGGTGGTCGAGCAGGGCCTCGGGCCATGCGAGCTTGACGAGCTCCTGCTGGGCCTCCATGCACCACTCGAGCGCGTCGGTCGTGTTCTGGAAGGCCATGCAGAACGAGCCCTCCCCGCTGTTCCTGTCCCTGCCTCGTTACACAGACACAAAAATAAACAAATAAGTCCAGTAATCTGAAGAGAGAGAGAGAGACGGTACCGGATGAAGACGACTTCGTAGCCGCGGTGCTTCTTGAGCAGCGACCGCATGGTGTCGTTGTGGAGGAGCGTGGCGTCGCGCATGGCCTCGGCGTTGAACTCCCACAGCGAGGCAGCGCGCGTGATGTCCGAGAACACGATCGCCATCTCGCCCTCTGGCGCGCGCACCCCGCCCGCCGCACCACCGCCACCGGATGACGCCGCCGACCCTCGCCCTGCACGCTCCCCCCCCCACTTTCACGTGAGACAACGCAAACGGAGGGGGACTCCTGGTTGGCTGGCGTTGCGCGTACCGTCGGAGCTGGAGGAGCCCGTGCTGGTGTTGCTCGCCGACCCGCCCGATGGCGTGGTCCACGATCCCAACCGATCAACGCCGCCGCCCGATGAAGACGAGGTCGAGGTCCGGGTGAGCGACGACGTACCGCCCTCACCGCCGAGCGCGCTCAGTCGCGTCATCACCTCCTGTGTCGTGTTGGCGCCGAACAACGACCGCGCCTGGTTGTGAGCGAATTTGCCAAAGGCCGGAAGCGTGATGTGTGCGTGGCAGGTGTGGCGGCAGGGTACCAGGAAGGAGGGGCGAACGGTCGGGTCGTGATGCCAACAGTTGCGGATGAGCTCCACGAACTCGGCCGGCACCGAGGTTTGCTCGAGTTCGGGCAGCGGCGGTCTCGTGTTGTCCCTCAGCACCGCCACTGCCACCGCCGCCGGACTGACACATGACCGCGCACCACCACCACCCGTCAGGCCCGCTCTTTACCGGGCCACTCTAAGGGGAATGGCGGAGGGAGTGACGTGCGTACCTCATGCCCATGTAGGGCTGCTGCCGAGTGCTCAGCTCCCACAAGATGATGCCGAACGAATAGATGTCGGCCACCATGTAGTCGATATCCATGGCCTCGTTGAGGATCTCTGGCGCCGTCCAGTGCACGCTGCCCTGGACCTCCTTGGCCGCGTTGCGGTTCATCTCCTCCTTGAACTTGGTCAGGCCGAAGTCGCTCACCTTGACGTTCCACTTGGAGTCGAGGAGCAGGTTGAGGGACTTGAGGTCGCGGTGCACGATGCCCGACGAGTGGAGGAAGTGCATGCCCTTGGCCGCCTGGTAGGCCATCTTGTTGCGCAGCGCGAACGGGATGTCCGGGATCAGCTCGTTGTGCAGCAGCTGTCCCCCCCCCCCAGCGGTCCCACCACCACAGCCCACCACAACAGTGCAGGTGCGCAAATTAGGAACGGGAGCATTTGAGTAGGAATTTTGGTTGCGTGGGAGTAACGTACGTCAAAGAGGGAGCCGAGGGCCATGAGCTCCATGACGATGCACATCTTGGGCGGCTTGGTGCATGCCGCCATGAACAGCACCACGTTGGGATGCCGCAGCGCCGTCATCACCCGCACCTCTTCCTTGAAGTTCCGCTCCAGCTCGCGTCCGGCATTCTCCGAGATCATCATCTTCACTGCCACCTCCGTGCCCTTCCACATGGCCTTGCGCACTTCACCATAGCCGCCGGTGCCGAGCTGTTCGCCCATCTCCAGCTCGTTCATGTCCACCTCCCAGTCGTCCTCCTTCTCCGCCCGCTTCATCCACACCGCCAGGCCCACGATGATGCAGCACAGCACCACCAACGCGATCACCGCCGCCGGGATGATGGAGCCCAGGATGGCCCCGAGCGGCACGTCGCTCGTGTTGCTTGCGATGGCGACCTCGCAGTGGTCGCCCTCAAAGCCGGTCTGGCAGAAGCAAGAGCCGGTGCCTTGGAGGTCCTGGTTGCACAGGCCGTGGTCGGAGCAGAGGGTGCCTTGGTAGATGCAGCCGTACACGGAGCTCACGTGCTGGCCCTTGCACGTCATGCCCGCCACAAATTCCAACAGCCGTGCTCGCGCGCCCTTCGACTGTCCCGGCACTCCCAGATAGTTCCTGTTGTTGTGTTCAAGACAACGGCCCACCTGATGAGCAGTTGCTGTGTGTGTGATCAGGCAGGCGCGACGCACTGTGCGGCCAGGTTCAGGGCGTGGGGTCGGTCTGGGTCCAGAAGATCCAGTCGACGAGACCGCGCGCCTTGACGCAGTCGGGCATGGTCGTGTGGTGGACGATGAACTGGTGATAGGTCGCCATCGGCCAGCTCTTCGCGCCCGCACCTGATTTGTTGGTTGGTTGGTTGTCATGTAAGCGCCTATTGGTGGATTGGGGTGCAACCCACATCACCCGAGAAGTTTGCACGCGTGAGTGTGACCACCAGACGAACCATTGATGAGATCGACCACGCTCGCGTCAGCGCTGAAATCGTTGATGGCCGACTGCAGACTCTCCGCGTTGGCGACACGCGGTTGCCTGCCGGGTTGACGAAGTCGGCCACGCCCAGCTTGCGGTTGAGCCTCAGCTTCTCGTGCAGCCACACGCCCATGGCGTTGGTGGTGCTGGACAGTGTCGGTGTCGGGTCGCTCACGTTGATGACCAGTCGTCCGGTGTCTTGGATTGGCAGGTGCAGGTTGTCGTCATCAGGACCCACCTTCACGACCAACGATGAGAGTGATCACACATACACACACACCCTGTGAGATACTCACAATCACGCGAGGAGAATACACAATCGCGCTTGGAGAAGGAGGAGGAGGAGCTGATCTGCTACCGTTTGGTCGAAGAGAGCGCTCGCGGCGCGCAGCGACTTGATCAGGACTCGCATGATCAATGGAGTCTGGCCGGGAAGGGCGACGGTGATGGGCGCGCTGGGCAGGAGACTGGTCAGCGTGGGGTTGAGCTCGCGGATGGCCGCGTGGTTCCAGGTGCCGACGGTGCCCAGCAAGATGTCAGCCAGCGTGGTGAGGTTGAGCACCAACGCGCCCTTGCCAAGCAGCCCCGGGATCTGCGCACGCACAAAGGCCCCCCCCCGGTACCATGTATGAGAGCGGTTCTAGTTTTTGAAAAAAATCAAAAGGATGGCGGGCGTACGTTGTAGCCAACGGTTACGGCGTAAGCCACGACCGGCACCTGCACCACGTCCGAACTGTCCCGCTTCGTGGCGGTGGTGAACTCAGCCAACGATCCGGTCACGGCGCCGAAGTCCACGGTATCTGCGGTGAGGCCGATTGGATGGGGGGGGGTTACATCATATCAGACCACCAGCAAACATAAGAAACGATCGTGATGCAATGGTTGACGTACAAGCTTGCAAGTCGGCAATCGCCAACGATGTAGGATTCTCAAAGTACTTGAGCTCGATGTTGGACGACAAGTAGGCATCCATCCACGCCGGGTACAGGTTGAAGAGCAGGCCCTCGCCGATGAGCATCGTCACGTCGAACGCACGATTGCCGTTGCATGTCACCAGGCCCATCAAGTCGATCATCTTCCTGTGAAATGTGTGTCCCCATTTTGTGGCCGTTTTCCGTCTGTTAGTTTTCTTGCAAGAAAAGATGGAGTCCTCCAATGGAGACCTCCAGCCAAGCAACGAACGAGGCAGGTTTGCAAAGGTGTACGTTTTGTATCCGAAGGGCAAGGGCACCATGTTGAGATCACTCTTGACTGCGGCGATGACGCGCGGGTTGAGCTGCGACCATGCGATGAAATCCATCAGGCCCTGATGTACGAGCAGTCGGGCAGGTTGTTCGACACGTTCACCAGCACGAAGCTGACCATGCATATGGGCCACGATGCCGAGTTGTTGCCGTTGATGACCTCGAGTCCGAGGTAATCAGACTCGAGGTTGTCGGTCACTTCGTTGAGGGCTGACTCCACCGCCGCAATGGTGGAGTCAACAGTTGTGCCTGGATGATGGTGGGACGGGTGGTGGTCAACGCAGGTGATCAACACGTCGCCCGCTTCCCCATTTGGGTTGGAGAGAAGGAACGCACCAGCCTTGTTCTTCATCAGAGCGTACTTGGCGCCAATCTGATCCGCGACGTACCTCGTGGTGTAGCCCATGCTGTATGGAGTGTTCTGCGCATGCCGAAGAAAACCAAGCAAGATGCACACGCAAGCACGCACGAGGTCAGTTGAAGAGAATCCAGTCTGCAAAGAACTGAAGAGCATCAAGAGAGCACCTTGACGTAGAGGGCTTGGGCCGAGCCAGCGGTGCCCGTGTTGGTCACGTGGTCCTGGATGCCAGTAATGTTGACCCAGGGATCGGTAGCCGTTAAGTCCCACAAAGCGGCAAAGGCGGGACTGAATGCGCTCATGGCGTTGCCGAAGGTCAGGAGATGCCGGCGATGGAGTCATTCGAGCGGGCCAGGAGGATGCGCTCGGCAGGGAACGTGGTGCCGTTGTTGAGCTGCTCGATGCGCGTGTCGTTCCACCACACGATATCGCCCACCCAGATGGCGCCCAGCGTGGGTCCATCCAGCACCTATCACGGCAAAGTGCCCGCACGGTGAGGCACCACGCAACACAGCTCACAGGTGCTGTCTTTGGGGAGGGGCGTACAAGAGTGGTAACGGAGGGACCCAGGTTGTAAATGGGCACGATGGGCTGGGCCATCATGGGCAGCATCGTGAGGCCAAAGGCCTAAGACCGTCCTTGGGGTAGCCTGCATCTGTGACGGCAAAGTCCTGTCGGCAGAGAGGAGGGGGCGAGCATTCAATTTTGAGAAATGTGAATCAACGATTATGGGTGAAACGATCAAGGGTGGGCGTACGAGAATGCCTGAGTTACCAACGTAGGTAATAACAGCAGTGTCTGAGCTGGACTCGTCGTAGCTCACCGCCACCACCTCGTCGACGAACTGGCGACGAGGAAAAGAAAAATGTCTTCGCTTGTAAAAATGGTGCGCGGAGTAAAATGATGATGATCCAGGTACGTTCTTGTACCTGGTAGTTGGTGCTGAGGTAGTCCATCAGCGGCGCGGCAAACGTGCTGCCGCCTCCCACGACGTTGGTCGTCGCTTCTTGTACCATGGTGCGAGAACGAAGTGGCACGGTACACCACAACAAGGGGTTAGGGTCAGTTTTGCGCCTGTCGAGATATATATCGAAAAACTGTAGCGGTTTGGGCGGTGCCTACCTCGCGCTTGCAGGAGGCACGTCGCGAGGAGGAAGAAGAAACAGGTCGCCGCCGCCCAGCGCGACGACCTTACGCTGCTCGTGGCCATGATGCTTGTTGTGGTGTTTGTGGTGAAACTAGAACTGAACCGCGCAGCAGCGTCGTGAGGCTCTGTTGTCGCGGCTGTAACGGACCTACCGTTGCGGACGCCAAGTTTGCCTCCGGCCGCGGCCCATTTTTCACCGCGGTGCCGGAACGGAAGCGTCAGAACATAGCTGTGGAAAAGGTGAGGCCTGGAGCAACCGAGGGTCTCGCGTAGTCAACTTTAAGAGATGTCAATCCGAACACGAGGTGGTTGGCCCAAACGATCTGCACCCCAAACCACTGGCATTGGCCGGGCGGAGTTCTAGAGATGAATCCGCGATCTGCCAGCACGACGAAAGGCCATGGCGACCAACCAGCAGCTGGTGGTTCATTTGGTGAATGGTAGACGCGGGAATGACTTCGCACAGTGAGCAGAATTGGGATAATTTGCTTAAGTTTTTACCCTTGGCCTCAGCAATGCAGGCAGCTCCTTGGGGGCAAGGACAGCCTTGCAGTCCTGTGGAGCTTGAGCTTCTTTTGCTGCCAAACAAGTTCTTGTGTTGCATATTGCTTATGAACAAAGGTCAGTTGAGTGGTGCATTAGAGAAGAACTTAAATGGTGTGATGAAAAAGGGCAAACAACAGATGTACACACATCTACAGCCACATTGAAAAGAAGAAGGTAAAACACTGCAGAAAGGTGCTCCTGATATGGTTTGTGTAAGTTGTGATATCTTTTGGTAGGGTGGCTGCAACTTAGTGATGAGGAAGGGGAGCAAACCAGTTGGAATGGATGTGAGAAGCTGGTATGGCTCAGAGTAGGCTCCTTGGGTGTGGTAGGCTTTGTCCCAGATCACTGGTTTGCCTGAAGCATCACAGAAAAAATGGAAAACATGGGGTGGAGTGACCAGTCAGGCCATGCATGTGATTTCCAAGCCAGCTCTTCCAGTCCCAAACAGTTTCAAGGGTATGCAGGGAAGGAGCTGGGCTGGTGGATCAGTAAGCCTGCTCAAGAAAACCTGAAAGTTGACTGAATTTGAAGATGAAGTTAGGAAGGTGAACAAAAAGGGGCAATCATTAATGCTGACAGAAAAAACCAATGTGCATTGGGTAATGAGTCAACAAATAAAAAACCTGATGTGCATCAGGAAAACAATCAACACAAAAAAAGAGTGATGACCACTACCTTGGGGTGTGAATGGAAGAGGTATGGAACTTTGTCTGAGCAGTGGAGAAGAGCTGGTTGATGTCTTCATGTGTATGCCCAACCAACAGAAAGCTCAGGTAGACCTCTTGGAACA
>NW_004457320.1:8459-10175 GCF_000313135.1 Acanthamoeba castellanii str. Neff | reverse complement strand
GACCGCATGGTGTCGTTGTGGAGGAGCGTGGCGTCGCGCATGGCCTCGGCGTTGAACTCCCACAACGAGGCAGCGCGCGTGATGTCCGAGAACACGATCGCCATCTCGCCCTCTGGCGCGCGCACCCCGCCCGCCGCACCACCGCCACCGGCCGACGCCGCTGACCCTCGCCCTGCACGTTCAACGTGAGACAACCGGAAAAAATGAGGCAAAGAGCTGGTGGGTGGGCGTGCTGCTGCGCGTACCGTCGGAGCTGGAGGAGCCTGTGCTGGTGTTGCTCGCCGACCCGCCCGATGGCATGGTCCACGACCCGAACCGGTCAACGCCTCCGCCGCCGCCCGACGAAGACGAGGTCGAGGTCCTGGTGAGCGACGACGTGCCGCCCTCACCGCCGAGCGCGCTCAGTCGCGTCATCACCTCGAGGAAGGAGGGCCGAATGGTCGGGTCGTGGTGCCAGCAGTTGCCGATGAGGTCCACGAACTCGGCCGGCACCGTCGCTTGCTCGAGTTCGGGCATCGGCGGCCTCGCGTTGTCCCTCAGCACGCCACCGCAACCGCCGCCGGACTGATACACGGTCATCGCACCACCACCACCACCCGTCAGGCCCGCTCTCACCGTTGACAAAATTGACGGAGAGTGGTGGCGTGCGTACCTCATGCCCATGTAGGGCTGCTGCCGCGTCATCAGCTCCCACAAGATGATGCCGAACGAATAGACGTCGGCCACCATGAAGTCAATGTCAATGGCCTCGTTGAGGATCTCTGGCGCCGTCCAGTGCACGCTGCCCTGGATCTCCTTGGCCGTGTTGCGGTTCATCTCCTCCTTGAACTTGGTCAGGCCAAAGTCGCTCACCTGCTCCCACCCAAAAGATGTCAGTGGTGTGTGTGTGTGTGGGTGTGTGTGTGTGCGCGTGTGCGTGTGGTGGGGGGGGTCGGCATGCCTTGACGTTCCACTTGGAGTCGAGGAGCAGGTTGAGCGACTTGAGGTCGCGGTGCACGATGCCCGATGAGTGGAGGAAGTGCATGCCCTTGGCCGCCTGGTAGGCCATCTTGTTGCGCAGCGCGAACGGGATGTCCGGGATCAGCTCGTTGTGCAGCAGCTGTGGTCCGACAGGGAGAGGGAGGGAGGGAGCGAGAGGGTGATGAGCTCACCACCAGCACACACACATGACTGCCGTAAATGCACGGAGGAGGGAAGGTACGTCAAAGAGAGAGCCGAGGGCCATGTACTCCATGACGATGCACATCTTGGGCGGCTTGGTGCATGCCGCCATGAACAGCACCACGTTGGGATGCCGCAGCGCCGTCATCACCCGCACCTCCTCCTTGAAGTTCCGCTCCAGCTCGCGTCCGGCATTCTCCGAGATCATCATCTTGACCGCCACCTCCGTGCCCTTCCACACGGCCTTGTGCACTTCGCCGAAGCCGCCAGCGCCCAGCTGCTCGCCCATCTCCAGCTCGTTCATGTCCACCTCCCAGTCGTCCTCCTTTCCTCGCGAGCGCCGTGTCCACACCACCAGCCCACGATGATGCAGCACATCACCACCAACGCGATCACCACCGCCGGGATGATGGCGCCCAGGATGGCCCCGAGCGGCACGTCGCTCGTGTTGCTTGCGATGGCGACCTCGCAGTGGTCGCCCTCAAAGCCGGTCTGGCAGAAGCAAGAGCCGGTGCCTTGGAGGTCCTGGTTGCACAGGCCGTGGTCGGAGCAGAG
>NW_004457320.1:6192-8437 GCF_000313135.1 Acanthamoeba castellanii str. Neff | reverse complement strand
AAAAGGGCTGAGGGTGTAGAAAGAGGTGTTTGCCATGGCTGTGGTCAATGAGACCACCAAGAACCATGGTGAACTGGTTGCCAAAGTGCATCCAGGCCTTTGGCACAGGAGTGTGGGTGGGGAGAGGGAGTGGGTTGGAGTAGTCAATGATCAGGCTCATGTAAAGACTTGGTTGACTCGTTGCTTGGTGGCATCAGTCCTTGTAACTGAGGTGTTCTGCAGAAGAAAGAGCAAGGTGGTGAGTCCATGCACTCACAAACTGTGCTGCCTCAAGAGGGCTTTTGGCTCTCAAGCATTGCTGTGCAAAGTCCATGCAAGCAGAGCACTTGCCAAGGCATGAGTTCTTAGGCAACTTCACATAGGCAAAGTGGGAAGCAATGTGTTTGAGCATAGCAGAACAGGTGAGCACAGGAACAGTAGAGGGATGAGCATTGGCACACATAGAGTGCACTTCTTGCCAAGTCAAAGAAATAGGTAAGTGGATGGTGGCATCAGGAAGGTGATCTCCAATCACATCAAAGAAAGTGGTTAGCCATAAGTGGGTATTGGAGGTGGCATTTGAGGGATGTTGCTGTCCAGTGGTGTATTGGGACACGCCCACCAGAAATGAATATCTGTTTAGCAGAACACCACTTCTTCCTGCTGAAACCATGCACCTTGTAGAGCAGCAATGTGAGGTGGGATAACAAATGTAAGGCCACAATAAAAAGGGTTGGCACCTTTTGGAAAGCATTCAAACACACTGGAGAACCATTGAGTCACAACTTGAAAGTTGAGACACAGCTGGCTGACATGATGTTGATGATGAAGGTGGTGCAATCACATTCATTGAGATCTGCAAAGGGTTGTGTGATGTTGAGAATGTCAGCAAAGGAGAAGTTATCAAGGCATTTCTTGCGACAACAGAATGATGCAAGAACAGTATTGATGTGATCATTGCTGACAAGCAGGCGACGCTTTTTGGGGATTCACTCTTCAGCAGTTTGGAGAACTCTCTTCCTTGGAGTATGAGCTGTGGCTTGTAAGGACTGGCTGAAGATTGGGGATAGTAGGGTAGAGGTGAGGACCTCAGTGTTGGTGGGGAGAGAGTGGCTCATTGTGGTGGAGAACAACTGTATGACAATGGAGAGGTATTTAAACATTTGGTGTGATATCTCCAATTCCCAACAGCCACATAACAGATAGATGTGGTTCTTCTGGATTGGCAAACATTTGTGTTTCTTGGAACTCCAGACCAATGAGCTCACAACTAACAACAGTGGAGTTGAGGAAAATACTGGACAAATTAACAAACCCAATGTGCATCAGGTTTTTTATTGGTCAACTCTTTTCCCAATGCACATCAGGAAGATCTCAAAGCTCTCCAGACCACACGAAATTTCGCCACCTGTTTCCAGTCCCTCCAATTAGAATTTAATGTGGACAGCTTTTTTGTAGACCTTCACTACCTATAAAATGTTGAAAAACCTGTTTTGATCATTTTGTTGTACCACCCACATTCAACACACACTTCCTTACAATGTCTTCTTGCCAAGCTGCCTCAGGCCTTCCCAACTTCTTGGCCATGTTGGCCACTGAGCTTCTAGCAAGCTCCTGTAATGCCCTGGCAAAGGTGCACCAGCAACCCAGCACCAAGGTTACCACCAAGGCATACATTGATGGGTTGCTGCAGGTGTGGGGCCAAGACACTGGCTGCACAAAGCAGCAGTCTCTCAAACTGCTAACACAGTGTACACCAATTACAGCAGAGGAGGGAGCAAAAGAGCCAATGGATGTGGAAGAGGAGGAGGAGGAGGAGGAGGAGATGGAGGAAAAGGAGGTAGAGGAGGAGGAAGAGCAGGAGAAGGAGCTGGAGGAGGAGGAGGAGGAGAAGCAGGGGGAGGAGCAAATGGAGGAGGAGAAGGGGGTGGAGCTGGAGGAGGAGATAGTGGAGGAGGAGAAAAAGGAGGAGAAGGGAGAGGAAGTGCTGGAGGAGGAGTGGGAGGAGGAGTTGGAGGCGGAGGTGGAGCTGGAGGAGGAGGAGCACCAAGTGCTGCAAAGGAAGTGCAAGCTGGTAGAGGAAGAGTGCAAGGAGAGGAAATGTGCATGCATAGTGGTGATTGATGTGGACAAGGAGATGGAGGTGGAGGAGATCAAGACCAAGCCACACAAGCAGCTGGTGGTGTGCCAGTACTCTAAAGGCAACACTGAAGAGCAATGCAAGGAGCTGCCAGACTACTGCCTGCCTGACTGGACCTAGGTATGT
>NW_004457320.1:0-238 GCF_000313135.1 Acanthamoeba castellanii str. Neff | reverse complement strand
TACGTGCGCCAACAACTCCTTCGTTCTTTTCGCACCACACTCTTATCAGGCCTCTTCTTCTTTCTTTCTTCTTCTTTGTCTCGTTCAATTACAGAGAGGCGAGGCGTCGCGCAAGGACTGGCACGACAAGAGGAAGAGCATTATGATGCTGCAGGAGCAGAGCCGCACCACCCACCTCCTCGCCCAGTGGGAGCAGGCCGGAGCCGGCATCACCTTCGCTCCGCCTCCCTCTCGCCCT
>NW_004457321.1:90613-93627 GCF_000313135.1 Acanthamoeba castellanii str. Neff | reverse complement strand
GAAACAAGGGGTGTTACAGGTCCCACGTTGTGCGAGGGTGCTAGAATGTGCGCACGGAGATGACTTCGGCCTCGAGAGACGTCTGGATGCCAAAGCCCAGCACCGTGAACGAAAACGAAGCGCCCACCTTGGCTGCACCAGCACAACCAGCGCCACAGTGAGTAAAACTGAAATTGTGAATGACACGAGGGTTGGAGTAGAGTATGTTACCGCCAGCGTGGATGCCCTTGAAGTTGGCCTTGGAGACCTTGTTGATGCTGTTGATGCCCAGCTCGAGGCCCTTCTTGAAGCCCCGCTCCCGCAGGCCCTCCCTCTCTCGCTTGCCCGCGGCCCCGATTCCACTACCGCCGCTGCCGCCGGCCTTCTGTACGGCCTTCAACTGCTCTGCAGTTGTCGAGTCCTCTTCGCTCTTGTCGGGCAGGTCCACGAGCGCGACGATCCGGCTCCAGGCCTTGGCCCATTCGTTGTCCTCCTTCGCCACGACCGGCGCTGACTCACCGCCTCCTCGTCGCTTTCGTTCTTCTTCGCTGTCGTCTGCGGCTTCGTGTTCGTTCTTTTTCGCTTCCTGGGGCGCGAGGTCGGTCGAACTGCCGCTGCCGCTGCGGTAGGTGCCGATGATGGCCGGCTTGGAGGCCGCCGAGCTCTTCCCGGCCGAGCTCTGGGGGTCTTCGGCGCGCTTCTCCTCCAGCTCCTTCTTGGCGGCGAGCGTCGACTCCACGTCGAACGCCAGCTGGGTCGCCACGCGGAAGAAATTCACTGGCGGCCGAGAGCACACGCACACGCTTTAGACACGACACGCACACGACACGACACGGCACACAGTTGCTTTGTTTTGTCGATTAGGCGGTACCTTGGAGGTAGACGGAGAGGAGGCCCAGGTCGATCTGCACCCGGGCGAAGCCGATCCAGCCGAGCGAATCGATCTTCATCTTGGTGGCCTGCAGCGAGAGCATCATCTTCTCGATCGCGATGTCGTCCCTCTCTTTCTCTGTTTTGTGCGTGTCAACAGAGAGCTAATTCTCAACACGCACGCACTCGATACCACACGCACACACGCACACACGCACACGCACGACACACAACAAGCACGAGACATACCACGCGCACGCATCTCGTCGTCGGTGAGAAGTTCGTTCTCGCTGCCGATGCGCTGCAGTCGGCGCTCTTTGCGGTCCTCGATCCGCTTGGCCACGCACGGGGCCACCTTCTCGAGCAGGCCGCACGAGCCCTGGCGTGCCTTCTGCTTCTGCAGCTTGCGCTGGACCTTCTCGCGCATCCGCTGGCTCCACTCCTCGGTCGTGATCGACCCGATGATGCTCTCCGTCAGCACCTCGATCTTGATCTCGAACCCCAGCGTGATCCCCGCTATTGCTCCCAAGTCAGCCACCGCACAGGAAGCACGACACACGACACACACGACACACGACACACACGACACACACGACACGACACACGACGCACGACACGTGCGTGTGGTGATGAAGAGCACCGGTGAGAATGGTGGGTGCGAGGAGGTTGAAGATGACGCCGAGGCGGCCGGTGAGGCGGAAGTCCTTGAGGCCGTAGGCGATGTTCTCGATCTTCTGCTTCATGTACTTGAGCTTCTCTTTGAGCTTCTTGGACCACCACTTGGCCCGCTCCTTTTCGTCGGGCTGCAGCACGGTCGTCTCCTCCACGCTCGAGCTCCCTGCTCAAGACGTCACGTGTAAGCCGCACACGACACGACACGACACGCACACGCACACAACACGACACACGCACGACACGCACGCACACTCTTACCGATGATGCCGCCGAACTGGCCCTGGACGAAGAAGGAGGAGCTGAGGACGGGCGAACTGAAGACGCCCTTGACCTCAACCGAGCCGACCCACTTCAAGGCCTGAAACTTGACCACCATCTTCGGTGGCAAGCAAAGCACGCACGTCAGCATAAAAATAATGTAAGACATGCAACACGACACGGCCGCACGACACGACACACGCAGGTCAGGTCAAGTGCTAACTAACCTTGGTCATGAGTGCTGCGGAAATGGTCTCCACATCGTTGGCCGAGGCCTGGTGCTGGCTGCCGCTAAGGACCGTCGCGGCGGCGAGGCCCGTTCCCTATCCCCCCCCCCCAAAGCGAATGGCTTGAGCCAAAGAACGAAGAAAAGGAGAACGAAGAACGAAGAACGAAGAAGAAAGAAGAAAAAGAAAGAAGAGGCGGGAGGGTACCTCGTCTTCTATTCCGTTCATTGCGGCTCCAGTGGCGAGTGCTCGCAACATGTTGTGACTAGTGTTTTGTGTTTCGTGTGGTGTTCAGGGCATACGTCGCACACGGACGGTCGCCAACCCAGGAAATACGGACCACAGGCCCAATCAGGAAGGAGAGAAAAGTGCAAGCGAAAATTGTCGTAACACAAGAGCAAAAAAAGGAAAACAAGCAAAATTTGCCTCAAAAAAGAAGAGCGCCTCATGGTGTAGTTGGCAGCATATAGGTTTCTGGTACCTGGGACCCCAGTTCAAATCTGGGTGGGGCGATACCATCTTTTGTGTCTGTCACATTCCATGCAAGAGATCAGCCAGATTCTCCATGCTGTACATACACCATGCCATTTTAATTACTACAAGGGGCCACCCCCAGCTTACCAGGAGCTGCTTGCCCACTACAGCCCATCTACCCCATCATCCCTTTTGCCTTGCCTACTCCCAGGCCCTCCCATCCACACAAGAAGGGGCAGCTGGTTCCAATCTGGCCTTGCCCAGGTGGCTGTGTGGGTCCCTACAGGTTGATGTAATTGCCAATGATGATAAAACCTGCATGTGCTTAATATCCCCATACTCCACATCTGCCCAATGGCCAGCTGTGCCTGGGGCATGCATTGGCCCCCAATTGCTTGTGTTTTCCCACTGAGCATAACCACTATTGGCTGGCAGCATGTAGTTGTAAATTGTGGGCTTGGGAGGGATCTTATTTACTAATTCCTGCCTCTGCACAACACCACCCCCTTGCACATATCTGCACCATGAATA
>NW_004457321.1:83735-87103 GCF_000313135.1 Acanthamoeba castellanii str. Neff | reverse complement strand
TTGGTGCAGACTGGTTTGCACTGAACTCTACTAACAAACTACTGTTGATCTGACCACATGGGAGTGTGCTTGGTTGTGTATTGTGGCAGTCAACCAGCAGGCTTGGTCCAGCCTCCTGCTGTGGTGCAGCAGCAGGTGTGGCAGGCCATGCACCACATCCCTGCTGCTCACATCCTCTATTAATGAAATTGAATATTACTTTAATTTTTGCTGCAAGTTGCCTGTGAGTCAAGTGTTCTTGAGGCAGAGAGTGAGAGTGTGCAGGCCTATGTGTGTTTATGATTTTCAGAACAGCCATGGCATCATCTACAACATGTTTGGCCAGTCCTTGTGGTGGAAGGGCCATTTTGATCAGAGGTTGGCCACCCATGCAGGATGTTGGACACCTCAAACTGACAGCATTCGTGGGACTTGGCCATCCAGAGTGTTGATGTTGATGTGTTGTTCCAGGTCAAGTGGGGTCACTTGCACAGCTGTTTGATTTGAGCATGTGTTGAGGGCCTGGACCAAGCACTCAGAACCAAGTGTTCACAAAAAAGGGTCAGTGCTTAGCAGATGTGAAAAATGTACAGATTGATAAAATGTGCTCTGGCAAATGATAAGTTTGCATTAATTCCACCACCAACACTCATCTCTGGCTTGTCCATCAACATGGCTTGATCAATGCTTGCCAATGCCAATGTTCTGTGTGTGCTGTGGCCTAAGGCCATAGCAACTGCAGTTCATGTCAACAATCAGGCCCCCATGCATGCCAATTGAGGTCAATCCCTGTTTGAACTCTGGAGGGGCATCCTGCCTGTGATCACCCACCTTCACCTGTTTGGATCCCAGGTGTACCAGCTCAATGATCACAAGGCCATGAGCAAGCTGGATGATCATGTGGCCAGTGTGCTACCTGGGACCCTGAGCAACACCATCTGTGGGTCCCAACAAGCAACACACACCTTTCTGTGTCACACAACAACAAGTTCATCAACAACCACAAGATGCCAGACAAGTGCAAGCAACTGCTCTATGTTGCCCTGACACACACCTGCAAGCAAGGTGTCTTTGGTTGCAAGATCCTTGCACTGCTGGGCCTTGAAACACACCAAAAACAATCTACTGCAACAGCCAGAGTGCCATTGTGATTGCTAACAGTGCAACAACTTGACCCTGTCTCAAGCACTTCTATATTAATATAGCATACCTACATCATACTGTCTTCTTGTCTTTTCCTTACATAAACACAGCTTACTACCATCTGCATTCTTCTGCTGATGGAAAATGTTCAACTTTTGGTTAGCTAGTGGCATTACTGTGTAGGTGTTGGACTGTGGACTGGGAGGTGGGAGTGGTGACTTAGTGTTGATGGGCATGCCATGTCATTGCCATGGTGCAGGTAACACAAGAGCTCACAGCCACCATTGAGACCAACCCAAAGTCAACAGACATTAGGGGTGTGTTCCCTATGATGGAGGACACCACATGGCCAGGCACCAACACACGTTGGACGAAGTGGGATTCGAACCCACGCCTGGAGACCCAGACTACGACCTGAACGTAGCGCCTTAGACCAACTCGGCCATCCGTCCTGCGATAAAAGATTAATAGAACAGTGATCTCCACAAACCAAAACTGAGGAAAGCCTGGCTTGCAGGGGGCTCATGGCCATGTACAGAAATCAGCAAAAATGGGGTGTCAGAACAGAAAACACCAAAAGTGTGTGGGGTTCTTTCCAGGTCTTTTAAGGTGCATGGTACAGAACCACATGACCAAAATGGCCTTTTCATGCTTCTTCTGTTTTCAAAGGTGCACTGTCCCCTTTTCATGAACACTAGGTTGATGCTGATTTGCCTTCTGCCCTGTAGACAGACAGGAGCCGCTTGTGGAAGAGAGCAGCTACAATGTGGAAGGGAAGTGTGTGCCACCTGCTTAAACAAGAGTCCAGTGGGAGTATCCAGTTCAACCAAGTGTTCAACAAAAAAGGACAGTGCCTCTTTTTCTTCTCTCCAATCAGGAATGTAAGCACAGAATTGGATGAACTTAAACCCAAGGAGTAGACATCATGCAGAGGGGTTCTCAAATAACAAGCAGCATAACTGGCATAAACAGTCATTTCCTAAATCCCAGTAGGCCAACTTCTGAAGTACTCAAAGGATGGTGTACACAGGTCAGGTTTGGCAATTAATGGACTTGTTCTGTGGGTGGAGGGAGGAGTATGGCCATTGTTGCAAATGGATTATTTTATTGTGGGAGATTGTGCTGGTGGTACTGGAGGGGATGAGGGAGTGGCAGGTGAGCTTGAAGAAGAAAGTGGTGATAAAGGGGTAGGGAGGGAAGAAAAGGAAGAAGTGGAGAAAAAGAAGGAAGGTGGTGGGTAGAGGAAGAGAGGAGAGTGGCCATGTTTGCTGTTGTACCAACACAGGAAAGTGTTCCATGAGAAGGACACACTCTTGCGCCACAGCAGTCGAAACTTGAAAGGAATGCAGTAGAATGTAATGAAGTTGGCAAATGGCCTGGACAGCAAGGCAAGTTGGGTTAGGGCACAACACACAACACAAACTCTACACACATGACGCTCACATGACACACAACACTCAAAATACAAGGAGCGGGTGGACACGTACCAGAAACAGTAGGCGTTGATTAGGGTTGGGAGGAACAGCGCGTTGGCGCGCCATATGGCCTGCTCCATGTTGGTTACACCGCCATCGCCCAACACAAGGCCGTTATACAGCCAAAAGGCGTAGGAAAACGATGGCTGCCAGATCGTGAGGTCCAGCGCCAGCTGTTGTGTGTCATGTTGTGTGTGTGTCGGGTGACGATAAGAATGTTACATTCACACGAAGCTTGTGCATACTTGAGAAAGAGCGAAAGCCAGAAAGGGCGATCAGCAGAGTAAAGTGAACCTTCTTCAGGGCGCGCTTGAGTGGGGAAGAAGAGGGTGGGACGATCCGGCGGAGTAGGTTGAAGAATCCGTAGCCGATGGGCGCAATCAAGCACGCTCCATACATGCCCATGCCCGCCGCACTGCAATATGGATATATATATTAATATTGATTTAAAAATGATAATTAGAAAATAAATGTGGCGCAGGAAGCCCGTACTGTCGGTAGTTTCGAGGGCGGTGGGTGATGCACTGGGCCACCAGGTCGCCGGAGCTAACCACGCAAAACGCAGTTACGCTTCGTGTGGCCACGGGGCGGGTCTCCAACAGGGTCGAGTAGCGATTGAACGCGCCGCGCAGCGCTTGGCCCAACATCGCTTACTCTTTGGGGGCGTAGTTTTTTTGTTTCGATCGAAGGAAGCCCCCTTGTTGGTCGTGTCGGCGGGCAGGATAAAGAGTAAAACGAAGAAGATGACGAAGAGACTCGTAGTCTATGCCG
>NW_004457321.1:71704-83099 GCF_000313135.1 Acanthamoeba castellanii str. Neff | reverse complement strand
TGGAAAAGATTTTAGCTTTGACGCGAGATGAAGTGAAGCACGTACGTTAGGAGGTGACCTGGCAGAGCAGAGGGTGGAGGAAGCAGACAAAATGCCAAGATGAGCTCAAAGACGATTAATTATGAGAAGAGTGTGCCTTACTCTTTGATTTTCTTCTTTCTTTTCTTTCGGGCGCACAAGGAAAGCTCCGAGGAAAGTGAGCGTCGACAAGATCAACGACCAATAGGATTTTTGGCAGACACTCAGCCCGTTCCCTCGTCTGTACCGACGTCGTAGCTGGCTAAGCAGTCAATACTCGCCAACCTCCAAAGCTCACACTAAAGAGACTTCCGATAACACTCTACGCCCTAAACTGAAAAACTGCACCTAATGACCTCGAAGCGTAACAAGCAGAAGACGGCCTGGGGTGGTTCATCAGCTTCATCGAGTGGTAGTGGGAGCGGCGTACCCACAGTGAGCCGGCGGACAATGGAAGACGCGCTGCTGTTGGCCCACATGCGGTGCGACGCCAACTGCAGCGCCGCAAACAGTGTGGCCCACGCCATCAACCGCTTCTGGAGCGGGCTGGGCCTCGACGCGCGCCGGACCCTCACCAGCGAGAAGAAGCACGTCGTGCTGCAATCCCTCCGCAAGAAGCACCTCCACACCCGCAACTGCCCCTGCTGCCAGCACTCCAAGGTACGCACGCACCTTCATCCCTCACCCATACGATGATCATCGTCTTCTTCAGCAACACGTGTTGTGGAATTGTCGATATATCTCTTCCTTTCTCATGATTCTCGCTTCAATGCGCGGGCTCATTTTCGTGGCATTATCGTTTCATTCTTGTTTGTTTCGATGGAAAGGAGCGAAAATAATCCGACCACCATTTTCCGCATTCCGCAACACAAACCCAGGTTTTCTTCGACGGAGGAGCGCGCACGTACGAGCGCTTCTGCACGGCTTGGGAGAATCAGCCCGACGACGCCGGCCTCATCGACATTCACTCCCCCGCCATCCTGGGCGTTGACGAAAACACTGGTAACGCACACCACACGACACGACCAACGACACCACACGAATGAACACTTACATATGTATATGAAATGTTAGAGGCGGACAAGTCGAAGCTCAACAAGAAAAAGAAAGGGGCGAAGAGCGAGAGCAAGCCTCGACCGCGGGGAGCCAAGCGCACGTTCCTCGACGAGCTCGAGGAGCGCGAGAATCGGATCCGAGAGGCGGAAGAGCGCGAGCGCGAGAGGGAGCGCGAGATCGAAGCCGAGCGCAACCGCAACAAGCCCGAAGAAAGGGAGGAGGACGTGGTCTACGTCGACGTGCCCACCATCTTCGGCGACGCGCTGTCGGTCAAGGTAACCATCACTTCCTCTCCTTCTTCTTCTGTGTGCACCTGACTGCTGCGAAGCCCTTCATCTCTGCCGCCGCCGCTGCCGCCTGCGCTCCGTCGCTGTTTAGTGCTCTCGTGGGGCTGAAGGGATCGGTTGTGTTCGTGTGTGTGCGAAAGGGGAGAGGAGGATGCGGCGGTGGATCGATTGGCGGCGGGGCGGAGGTGCATGGTCAGCGTATCAATCTGACGATCGTCTATGTTTGTGCACACCGTCGGGTCAGGCTGGCGTGATTTCGTTGAAGAGCTCCGAGATCGCCCGCGATGACCTCTGGACATTCCTCCTGGAGCGGTATGTGCACGACCACACTTCTGTTTTTTTGTTTTTTTTTGCCAGATATCTAAGAAAACTCTGTGCAGCGAGAACGATTGTCAAGCGAAGAACAAGCAGCACTACAAGAAGTGCGAGATCTGCTCATCGTACCACGTGTTCGAGGTACTGGTTCTGCTTTAATGATGAGTTTTATTGTATTTTGGAGTTCACTGAATGGGGGCTCCCCACAACTCCAGCTGTTTCTGTTCCACACATTCTTCGACAACGTGAAGAGAGCCCAAGTGGACGAGATCAGGCGCCAGCATGCCGAAGCCTGCGCCAAGCTCCTCCTCGAAGAGGAGCACAACAAGAAGGCCAACAAGAAGACAACGTACGTGCCTGAGTCTTGAACGATGAAGAACTCGTCAACTGAGTGTTCGTACACGCAGGTCCAAGTCCAAGAAGCGCAAGGAGCGGCGCAGTCGAAAGGAGGCGTGCGATTGCAAGTGCCATGACGGAGGGCAAGCCGCCCCCACCGCATCGCCGGTGATCGACCACCTCGCCCAGGCGGTAGAAGCCGACGGAAGCGGCGAAAGTGGTAACGAGGTAAGCGAAGACGAGGTGCGGACGGACGAAGGCCAGAACAGCGATGGAGACCTCGACACCTTCGTGTCAGAAGAAGAAGAAGAAGAAGAAGAAGACGAAGAGGAAGTCGAGGCTGGAGATGTGTCGACCGAAGAAGAAGAAGAACAAGCTCAGGAATCCGAGGAAGAGCCGGAGGTGCGAGTTGAGCCACAGCAACAAATTAGACACGAGGTCGATGACGGTCGAGGGTGGACGAAGCAGACCAACCGGAAGAAGCCCAAAAAGGCCGCTAAACCCGAAGTGGCGGTGCTGCCCGCAAAGACGTACGCCTTGTCATCTCTCGGTAGTTGAACAGCGGCCCACAAGTTACTGACCAGCAGTGGCTCGGGGTGGCACAGGTGTCCGCCGGGACTCAGCCTGGCGGTTCCGACCAGGAGCATTCCGACGCCCAATCGTGTGACCACGCCGCCCAGCACAGCGCCCGCCCTGCTGACCAACTCGGCCCCGAGCCTCAAGCGACACACTCCGTTCGCCGAGATCGCGAAGGAGAAGCACAGGTTCGTTTCCAGATTCACACTTCTTTCTGTTTCTCTTGGCACTCATCTTGGTCTGTGATGATGTTGTCTGCAGGAAGCAAGGCGATGGAAACCATCTGTGTCTGAACCAACTGCACGATCACAACCACTCCAAGCACGCACTTCCCAACAAGCCCCTCGATGCTCAGCCCAAGCAATCTGCATCCCCGCTGGCGGCGCCAGCGTCGGCCACTCCGGCTGCTGCGGCGCCGGCTCTCCCCAAGAAGCCCCAAACCTCGGCCTCGACCGCGAAGCCGGCGCCCATCGTACCGGGGCCGCCCCCTCCCCACTTCCCCTACTGGAGCCGACACCACCACAACGTGATCCCCAAGGTACTCCCCTGCTTGGTGCTTTAGTGGATTGGCGCTTTGATTGTGATCGGGTGATTGTTGGTTGGTTGCGTGGCTGCAGAACTGGGTGTGGAAGGCCAAGAAGGAGGAGCAGTCGGCGGCCGAAGCCAAGGCGCAGGCGCAGGCCAAGGGGCTCGAGGAGGAGCGCAAGAGACAGGAGCGGCAGGAGAAGATACGCAGCGCCGCTGCGGTCTTGAAGGAAGCGGTACTCTGGCTCTCGCTCGTGTGGTACCGACACAGATCAAAGACATGTCTCACAACCAGACTGTGTGTTGCGTGCCATTCTTGGTGCGTGTGTGTGTGTGTGTGTTCAAGATCCGTGAGGCTGGAGATGCCAGCGATGTGAGCTTCATGAAGGAGACTCTCAAGGAGCTCAACGACCAAGCCAACGCCAAGTTCTGCTGCGATTGCGCGTTCGACAAACCAGAAGACGCCGACAAGCAACGACAACAGACGGACAGGTGAGCCTACCGCCAATCTACCGTGTGCATCGCTATCAGAAAGACTCACCTTGATGTTGTCTCGCTGTTGCGTGGCGTCCGCAGTGGCCCGGCGTGCAGCGTGCCCGATTGCCGCGACGTCGACTGCTGCTACTCCCACTTTGACGGTCCTTCGCTGTTCAGCATCGACCCGGTCATGTTCCCCTTCTCCCACAACTACACCTCCTCGCTCGTGTCGTCGCCCTCGTCGTGGCCTTCTTCGCCCACACTCGACTACAGCTATCAGTTCTCCTCCTACGCCGCAGGGGAGCCCTGTGCGGACTCTCTGCACCATGGCCACCACCAGCCTTGGCTCCTTCACTCGTACACCTGACCCTGCAGTTGCAGCTTGTCATTTCCTGGTGTGAAAAAAACAATATTGTTGGACAATGTAGCAGCTTTGTGGGGGGGGGGGGTTAAGAAGACTCCCAGCCAGTGGTGGAGAGCCAGTTGCTGCCTGCTCCAGCCCCTGCATGGCTGGGGCGCATGTGGCCTGGACGTTGCCACCTTCTACCGCCAGAGTTGCTCGACAATGTGCCTGGCGCGAGCAGCAGCGACGACGACAGTGGTGGTGGCCGGCTGTTGTTGGCCGTCGGCGGTGCTGATGAGTGTGTCGTGTAGGATGATGTCGCTGGCCTTCTCGCCGATCATGATTGCCGGCGCGTTGGTGTTGCCCGAGATGATCTCCGGAAACACGCTCAGGTCCGCCACACGCAGGCTTTTCAGCCCGTGCACCTGCACCATTCACCCCACGCCGTGAGTGCGTGTTCTTGTGCGTGTGCGTATGCGGTGTCGCACGCAGCGTGTGCGTACCCGGAGGTGAGTGTCGACCACGGTGGTCTTGACTTGCACTGGCCCCATGCGCGCGGTGCCGGTGGGGTGGTACACGGTGAGGCAGTTCTTGATGACTAAGGCCCGCACGTAGCCATCGCTCTCGGGGTCCTCCTCGGAGGTAGATAGGGCGAAGGGGTAGTTGGAGCGCAGCCGCACGCTGCCGCGGATCTTCGGGTGCAGGAGGGTCGGCAGGAGCGAGAACCTGCAAGTCGCAACACCGCACAAGCAACACCGCACGCGCACACACGAAAGTTAGATCGATAGCACACGCACAGCCGCACACGCATACACGTACCCAAACTGACTGGTTTCGTAGCCTTCGATGTTGAGGCCGAACTGCGCCTTGAGCTTCTCGGGCTCCGTGCCGGTGAGGCCCGAGAAGAGGCAGTGGATTTGCAGATCGGGAATGGGCTGCCACGCAAAAGCCACAAAGCACATTGTGTGTGTGTGTGTGTTTGTGTGTGTTGTGTTGTGTGTGTCACACGACTGAGTGTTAGTTGTGTTGTGTCACACGACTGAGTGTTAGTTGACACGACACGCGAATTTATATACTATAGGCATGAGGGCTGTGTGGATCGTCATACGTCGGGCAGGTGACAGTTTTCGGTGCGGATGAAGGCCATCGACTCGAGGGCCTGGGAAGTGTACGGCCCCTTCTTGAACAGCAGGTAGCGAACCAAGTTGCCGATGTTCTGTCGCGCCCATTAAACAAAGCTAGTGAGCCGACTGGTCAAAAATTCGCGGGCTCATGCGCGGTGAGTTGGGGTGGTGGTCAGTGCGCACCTCAACCACGGCCTTGTCCATCGTTACGGGCTTGGAGCATCCTGAATGAGTTCTACTGAGCGACTGGATAGCGGCACACTTTGCCGACGTGCCGCCTCCGTTCCATTCGCTAGCCCTCGCCGCTCTACCGCTGCTTCTCCTCTGTGCCCTCGACACTGCCCGCGCTTCCATCTCCTCCGGAGGCTGCTACGCCACGCCTCCACCTTACACCAGCTGGTGCAGAGGACGAGGGCGATGCCAACCCGCGGGCGGCGAAGAGAGGCCGCACCAGCAAGGCCGCAAAGGAGCGCGACATCGTTGCTGCCGCCGCCGAGAGAGGAGAACGCCAACGCGAGACAGCGCAGAGCCGAAGCCAGGCGGAGGGAATTAGAGGACCGGCAGCAAGGGCGGGCGCTCGTGCTCGAGTACGCGTCCGAGGAAGAGGTCCTTGGTCCTGCGCCCACGGCCACGAGCTACGTACGTTGCCCCCACCCGCCACCCGCGCTTCAGCCACCGTGGTGCCTACGGCCGTAGCTCACAAGATTCCTGCTTAACACGACGGCACCTAGCACGATGTTTGCGCACCATGTTGCTGCTGGATCGTGCCAGAGCGTGTAAATGCCCGTCATCCTGTGGCGGGAAGGTACTCGCCGACCTTGATCTCAAGCTGGCCGCGGCTGTTGATGGGGACTGACTCACTCTCTCACTCTCCGGCTACCATCGACCGGTCCACACACAACAGGCCCAACAGCTGACGGCCGCACTCCTTCCCCTGGCTACAAACGAGCGAACAACCGAGAAGTAACGAACGAACGCCAAAGAAAGAACCCGATGGCATGAAGCCCGGCAAGGAAAACTGCCGTGCCGTCGTCCTATAGGATGTTTTTACGGCGATTATTACTATTGCCGTGAATGTTGCCAAAGCACGTTCGCGTTTCTGTGGCCCTATAGGATGTTTTTGCGGCGACAACATTCAAGCCAAAAAACAAGGACGTCGGAGGTAATTTCACGCCAAGAAGGGTTCAACCCTCCGTACGGCCGTACATGTAGAAGCTTCCAACATTTAGAGTTAACGCAGTGAGTCGAGCCTCCGGCATGCAAGCTTACCCGCTTTTTTTTCTGTGCCTCGGTGTTGCTTTCTTCACAGGGGGAGCCTTTGCGGGTAAGTCTCAATTCTTTTGCTGAAGGCTGACAATGTTTATCGCCCCCCCCCCACAAAGCTCCAGCAGGACGGGGCTTCTTTGGTCATCTGCGTCTGCAGAACTGCCTACCGTTTCCTCTTCAATTGGCGCCCTTCTCCAACGTCATGATTGCAGGCCTGGCCCTGAATGCCACTGCGGACTTCAATTTGAAGGCAAACAGCAACAACTCCTACACCTTCATCTCCGATACAGGCAGCGTATGCGCCGGGTTTTGCGTCTACAACACTCCCAAAGGAAGTTGCAGCATCGATTGGCTGTTCTTCCCCTCGACTCCAGATGTGATGGGCTTCGGACATAGTTCAGCATGCCTCGAGATCGGCATAAGGGTGGACTGGGCATACAACGTAAGCTCATGGACCCTTACCGGGACATTCTTAGGATGGTGAAGACATGTTTCGCACATCCGGTTCATTTCTTCATAGACTTGAATATATTTGAGACCCCAACGACGAGAGTCGGGCCATCGATAGCAGTCTGCACGGCATTCGTGTTCGACACGTCGCGCCATTTCGACGTCCCGGCGTCAACTTGGCGCCAGCCAGGGCCGGGAGCTCGACGAACTGCCGCGAGCCCCCACTGACAACAGCAGGAGGCGCGAAACGTGCTTTGAGGAAAGGGTAAGGGAGGCCGTGGAGAAGGCCCTCCAGCCTGAGCGCGGAGAAGGCGACCGGGACGAACAGGTGGTCCTGCATCTGCTCGCCGACGTACGGCATGTCTCTGTTTGGTGGTGGCGCATGTCACCGAACCGCGCAATAGACATCTGCCGTGTGTGTGGGTGTGTGTGTGTGTGTTGCGTGCGTGCGTGCGTGCGTGTGTGTTGTGGCCACTGTACTGGATGAGGGGAATGTAGAACTCCCGGAGGTGCTGCTTGGGACCCACGCCGCTGAGCATGAGCAAGACGGTGCCGCAGGCCAGGATCACGTCCTTGCCGCGTAGGCCGTATGGAACCGCTTGTAATTCTCGCTCTGGAGCTTGTACTCGACACCTGTAACCACACACAACACACACACACACAACACACACACACACACACAATGAGGCAAAGAAAAAGTGCGAAGCCGCGTAAATACAATACCAACAGCGCGGGTGCGGTCGATGTCAAACAGAACGCGCGTCGCATGGGCGCCGACCAGGACGGTGAGGTTGGGCCGCTTCTGCACTTCCGGCTTGAGGAACGCGTAGGCCGTGGTGCACCGACGTCCGTTGTCTGTTCGGTGGTGGGCAGTGGCGGGAAAGCCAGCGTTAGGGCAAAGTCAAGGGAAGTCAGTTGACTTTTGATTGCCTCAGTACTGGGGCGACCGGGTACCGATGGTCAGTTGAGCGTGGCCGACGCCGAGCTGTTGGCCGCCGTTCATGTCCGGGTTGTACAGAATGCCGACACTCTGGGCCGCAGCGATGAATGTGCTGTTTTGTGTGTGTGTGAGTTATGTAACTTTGACGAATGGGCCACGTAACGAATCCTTGGACGCACCCGGTGATGGTGTTGGGCGCCTGGACGTCGCTCACCACGAGGGGTCCACCGGCTCCCCTGTGGCTCGATGACTCTGCAATCAATCGGCGGATCCACATGAGTCATCTTCTTGTTTAGTCCCACGAGAAAACATGATACACGAAACACGAACCTGTGCTCGGACTTGCGGAAGTTGGGCAGCACCTCCTCGTACGACCACCCGGTGCAGCCAAACTCGTTGGCCCACAGGTCGTAGTCTTTTTTGTGTAATTGAAAAGGGTGTGTGTGTGTGGTCTGGGGAGGAGCAGGGGCGTACCGCCAGGATTGCCGCGAACGTAGAGCATCCATTTCAAGGAGCTGCAACCTCCCATGCTGTACACATGAGTGTCAGAGAGTGAGCGATGAATGCCGGGCCTCACAAAATGCCCATGATGAAGAAGAGTCCTCCATGGGGGAGAGACACGCACACTTTGCCGCGCGGCCACACGTGCACGCGTCCGTCGGTGGCACGCCACACGTGCACGCGTCCGTCGCCCACCCGTTCGGTAGACACGGCACTGGCCGCGATCACCTTTTTCTTCAGCCCATGGGCGAAGGAGGAGGTGCACAGCATGGCCAAGCGTCTTCGCATACTTACCTGCCTGGCCGACCGAGCCTGGCCGTCCACGGCGCCCCTTTTCCATGGTGTGTCGTGGGCAGGCTTTGGGGGTCAGCACTGCACAATATTTGGTAGAATGGGCGGCAAGCTTGAGGCGCGGCCGCCCACGCCCAGCGATCAACAACAAGTACCACCAACGTGATCGTGTGCGCACAACACATTTTATGTCGACTATGACGCACAGACGCGCCATGGCGCGGTGCAGGTCCTGCTTGTTGGCCAGCACCACAGCGGCACCTGCGGCCCCAACACAGCCAGCATAGCTTGGAGAAGCGTGGCTGCCTCGCCCACTCTCTCACGGTTGCCGCTGTCCACCACATACACCACCCCCTGCAGGGGGTCCCGGGAAGAAGTGGCGTCACAGCGGCCGGATCTTCTCCTGTAGCGGGCTCACGGTCATCAGGTTATGGTGAGGTTGCCACAGGTTGCGCACTCGTAGGAGGAGCTCGGCCACATCAGCATTTTTCACACTTTCACCAAATCGATAGCCCTGGGCGTTGGTTTCTCCAGCACGCCCTATATTCAACCCCCTCAGCTCCTGGTCGCCCTCCACCTCGCCCACGCCGTCGACCATCGTCTTCGTCTTCGTCGTCCGCCTCATCAGCGCCTTTGTTCTGAACTCGCCCACAGCTTCGGCTTATCGCCTTCGTCGTCCACCTTGTTACCGCCCACGCCCACGCCCACGCCCACGCCCACGCCCACGCCCACGCCCACGCCCACGCCCACGCCCACGCCCACGCCCACGCCCACGCCCACGCCCACGCCCACGCCCACGCCCACGCCCAGTCACATCGACCATCGCCGTCCGTGTCAGCCACGCCTTGACCTCACTGCGCGGCCTCAAGGACGCCTTCGCCTTCGGCTTGATCGTTGGCATAGAGCTATCCGTCAAGCAGGCCACACATGCCGGTCTTTGAATGTTCGGGTTGACTGCTTCCATGTTTGGATGCCTTTGCCAAGGGGGTCGCTCGGCTTGGGCGGATTTTTCTCAGCGCTGCAGGTTGGCGCACCAGGAGAGCACCACCGGCGGCGGCACCACCACCCAGCCACCTCCAGCGGGCGACTTTGGCTGATTCTCGGCTGCGGTGGCGTCTTGCTGCTGTGCCGAAGAGCGGACGAGGTGGGTCACGCCAGGGCCGAGGCAGGACACCACGCGGCCGCCGTGCCGAGTGATCGCGGCGGCGACCTCCCTGCGCAGTCCCAGCGGCAGGCTGTCGTCGAGGAAGGCCACCATGGCGGCCAGTCGTTTCTGGCAGTCCTGCGTGTCCTTGTAGCAGCTCCAGCACACCTCTTCGACTTCTTGGCTATTGAGCACACACCTGTGCCAACCCTCTGATATCAGTGTTGGCACACAACACACGTGAGACACGACACATGACACACGAGACACGACACACACGCACATGGGCGACGTGCACGTACAGACAATCTGAGCACAGGTTTTGGTTGTGGCAGCGGAGGCAAGAGACCTGTGGCTCCGCTGGGCACAAGGTCCTGCCGCACTCGTCGCACTCAATGACACATCGTTCGCACACCTGGCCGTGTTGTGTCCCGTTGTGGTTGGTTGGCGCTGGCTGGCTGGCGTTGGTTGAGGGGTGCACGTACCAAATCACCACACCCCGCGCAGGTGGAGAACGCCTTCTCCTGGTCCCTCTCGAGTTCCTCCCTCAGGACCTGGCCCTCGTAATAGTCGTCCTGTTGTACCGCAGGTTACGCGCGAGCCTGCGTGCGCGCGCGTGTGCGTGTGCGATCATGCGTGTACGTGAGCGTTGTGAATTGGATGGGATGTACATACCTCGAGAGTGTGGCCACACCTAGCACATTCCCAGAAGTCGTCTGCCAATTCGTCCTCATACTCCTCCCGAGCGTCGTACGCCCAGGCGAAGGCCATCTGTCGTTGTATCACGCACACAGCGTCCGGCAGCATGCTTGAGCGCGCTTGCACATTCCCACACATGGCGCACGCACCACCGCACGCGCACGCGCACCACCGCACGCATGTGGCGGTACCTCGGGATCGCAATCCATGCACGTCCACAGGTCCACCTCATCGAATTCTGGCGGCAAGGGCCTTCTCGATGCCTCCCACTCCTTTTCTGTGGTCCTTGGCACTTCGCACTCCCTGATGGCCCATATAAGTTTTATCACATGGCACACGTTTGACGCAAACACGACACGACACGACACGACACGACACGACACGACACGACACGACACGACACGACACGACACGACACGACACGACACGACACGACACGACACGACCGAGACACACGACACACAGCACACATGAAAGTCGCACCACTTCTTGGCACCACAATTTGCGCAGAGCAGAACATCGCAAAAGTGGCACCTGATCAAGCACTCCGCTGGCCATGTGGTGGTGAGACTAGGAAAAAAATAGCAAACATGGTTGGGCGTAGTAGTACGAACGACAGGAAATGATGGAGCAGATGGAGCAGTAGTAGCCGTCGGTACGTTCAGGGAAGGTGAACATTCTCGCTTTGTTGGGGTGTTCCAAGCACACCTGCAAAGCACAACAAGGTTAACACAACATGTTGCTATTTTTGTGTAATAATAAAATAATTATTTATATAATAATTATCAAGAGAGTTTGTACGAGAGGGACTTGGCACAGGAGCGCGTAGGGGAAGGCCAGGTGCAGCCTGCCCAACAGCCTGCTCAATTATATAAACAAAGAATTCATTAAAATTAAAATTTCAATTATTAAATTGAAAGGGGTACCTGAGGGGGAAGAGGTTGGAGAGGCTCTTGGCCAGCAGCGACTGCACGAAGAGGCACATGACGCCGCGCGGCAGGACGGAGAGGTAGTCGCGCGCGATGAGCTGCAGCTGGCCGAAGGTGA
>NW_004457321.1:69886-71569 GCF_000313135.1 Acanthamoeba castellanii str. Neff | reverse complement strand
TTTTTCCGTGTGAGTAGGAAGTCGTACAGGAGTTCGATCGTGATGGTGCCGCCGATCGAGGCGTGGCCGGCCCTCCAAAGCCCATCCGCCGCATTCACGACACCGGCTTCGTAAGGTAAACCTCGTCACGCAACCCACCACCAACCTCGCCGCGCGCCGTGTGCGGGACTTGACCGTTCTACATTTCGTCATCGTCATCGTCAGATGGCTGCCGCACGTGAACATGATCTACCCGTTCGTGCCCAACCAGCAGTTCCCAGAGGCCGCCCAGAAGCTCCGGTTCGTGTGGTGGTCCTTTGCTGACGACGCCTGCTGGCCCTTCGGCCTCGGCCCAAATTGACATAGGTGGCGTGTGCAGCGAGGCCCTGGCGTCGTTCCCGGCCTTTCGGGTGCGACTGCGCGAGTTGAGTTTCTTCAAGCACCACCGAAGCTGGACCGTGTGGCTCAAGCCCGAGACCGAGGTAGAGCGCCTTTGCTTCATCTGGTCCTTCTCGCTCACCTTCGAGCTGAACTGTTTGTTATGTGCCGTGTGCGTGCGTGTGCGTGTGCGTGTGCGTGACACATCAGCCGGAGGGAGCGCTGGTGCGACTGCAGGGGGAGCTCGAGCGAGTGTTCCCGCATTGCAATGATCAGTCCCAGATCGGCGAGCATGGCTTCACGCCCCACCTCAGCGTCGCCAACGATTTCCGCAAGGCCGTACGCGCCCTTTTCTTTCCTTCATTCTTTTCGCCTTCTCTCTTTCCCCTCCCCACCTCGTCGCTCATTCTCTCGACTCTGTACCTCTAGAGGGAGGTCGAGGAGAAGATGGTCGAGTGGCAGAAGGAGTGGAAGGAGATCGAGTTCGATGTGACCGAGATCTACCTCATCAGCCGGCTCGGCGCCAACGACACGCCATTCGACATTCGCTACGCCATCCCCCTCCAGCAAGCGTCGTCGACGGCCGAGCCCGAAACGACGACGGCCGTTCGATTGCCTCCGCCGTCGTTCGTTCCGCATCCGATCGAGTGCGACGAGCGGGCCGAGGTGGAGTCGAAGACGCGGGTGATCGTGTTCAACATCCCGTTCGATGTGACGGAGGACGACCTCATCGAGCTGTTCCGCGGGATTGGCGAGCGGCTCAACATCGCCATCGACGACGTCAAGCTCATCCGCAAGCCCAAGCAAAGCGCCAGGTTTGGCACCGCACACGACACACGACACGCAACGCACGACACGATACACACCACCACCGCACACGACATGACACTCACTGTGTGTCGGGTCGTGTGCGCACAGGGCCAAGAAGAGCAGCACGGGACGAGCCTTTGTGGAGCTGAGAACGGCGGCCGATCAGACAACCCTCCTCGAGAACGTCGGGGAGATCGTGCTCGGCGACCGCACGCTCGCCCTCCGTCCCGCCCAGGCCTGATCGAGTCGCTGAAGCGAACGCGTGCGTCGTGTGCGCGTGTGGTTTAAAACAATAAATATATAGCTACATACAGTGTACAAGGTGGCGGTGGTGGCTCAGTCCGACGCAGTCGAGTCTTTGTTGATCTCCACCTCCTGCTCCTGCTCTTGCTCTTGCTCTTGTTGCTCTTCTGCCTCTTGTTGCTGCTGGGCGGTGAGGGCGAGGAGCAGCTGCTCGGGGTCGATCTCCTCCTCGTCGTCGGACCGGAGCTGGTCGTACCAGTCGTCGCCGGCCTC
>NW_004457321.1:42390-69451 GCF_000313135.1 Acanthamoeba castellanii str. Neff | reverse complement strand
GCGCTAAGATCGAGCGGACTAATGGTAGGGGCAGCGGGCGCGGCCCCGGTGGTGGTAGCATATCGCTGGTGGTTGCTGGGCGTAGAATCGGCTGCAGGGGACTTGGATTTCTCCTCATTACGGAGTGCCTGCTCCCATTTCGAAACCGCAGCTCCGCGAGGGCTGGTGGGCGCCTCTGGTTCAGAGGGCGGAACAGGATTCTTGCTGTGAGATGATCGCAGCAGGGGCAGCTGCTTCTTCGATGATGACGTCAATTTGGTGGCCTCATCTTCCGTGGGTGCAGCCTTTACATCTTTCTCCGTCTTCTTGTCCTTCTTCTTTTCCTTGGGGGGCTTGGTGAGGCTGTCCTTCTTCGTCTTTTTCTTCTCCTTGCTGTTCCTCTTTTCCTTCTTGTTGTTATTGCTGCTCTCGCCTCTCTCCTCCTCCGCTCCCACGCCAGCAACCGCCTCCCCCTTCCCACCTCGGGTAAGGTTGATCTTCAGCTTCATGCCTCCACTCCTTCTTCCAGTTCTGCAGCTTCGATCTTTTGCCGGTTGGCCACCACTGCGTTCTTCGTCGCGTGGTGCGCTCGCCCGCTTGAGCTCACCGTGGCGTTGGAGTTTCTGTCCTACGCGCCAACACAGTTCACCTGGCGACGTGGAATCTATGGTTGTTTTGTTTTGTTGTTTTGTTGTTGTCGACGGAAAGGGTCCGCGCTTGGGTCTATGTTACGTGGAATCTATGGTATTTAATAATTCCTGCTGCATAACTCTGCACATAAGTCGGCAATTTCGCCCATTGGTGGAAACGTTGGCGACAAAAAAGGGAATTTCTCGGCCTATCCTACCATCTGTTAGGTCAATAGTCTTCCTTTCTGATGAGCCACCCTCAACATCCGAGGGTCCGTATAGGGTAGATAAGCCAATAATGGTTATCTGGGTGCGAGATAAAGTTCGATTAGTGGAATGCAATTGGTTGTCTGATTTTGTTTGGCCTTACCATATTGTGCATAAGTGTGTAGGCCGCTACAAGAGAAGTACATACTCAGTGTTCTCACTGGCTCCTTTGCCTTCCTGCGCTGTCTCGCGCCAGAGCGGCGCCTTCCTTGAAGTGCTGGTCGTTCACCGCGTTCTACCGGTTCTCCACGACGCTTGGGTGAGCATTTAGGCGACGAGCATTGCACTTCACACCTGGGTTGGCCGTCCTCGGCTGTCGGTTGGCCAATGCGAAGAGCGCTAAAAAGGGCATGGACACGTCACCTTGGGTGCTGTCCATTCCACCAAACCACAAAACCCGCCACACCAGCCACGACGGGCGCTTCACAGTAGTCCCACTCTCCCCACTTGCCCCTTCTGGTCCTCCTTCACTCTTGAATCACCTCTTCCACAAGACCTTTACTCTTTCTTCCAGCCCAGACCGAGTAGAACAACTACAATCTTTATCTTTTAGTCCGCCCAGCAGACGAGCAGCTGCCCCCCCCCCAAACCTCTAGAACGACGACCCTTCCAACCGAACCTAGCCCAAGGCCCAAGCGACCGTAGAGCGACTACACGAGACGCCCCTCGTAGTGGATGAGGCTACCATTCCTGTCTTCGAAGGCCAACAACGGCAAGGCCGAGGCGCTGGTGGAGACGAGGAGGAAGGCCGCGGCCGACGAGGAAGAAGCCGACGAGGCCCCGAGGTGGAAGAAGACCGCCACCGGCAAGAAGGCCATCGCCAAGGCCGAACGCAAGCAGGCCAAGAAGAAGGCCGCCTGGGAGCGCGAGCAGGAGCGGCGGCGCCTCCACGCCCTCGCCCGATGGGAGAACGTACTGCGTAGCGAGCCCCAGGCAGCCCAGTCTGCCGAGGCCGCGGGAGAAGCTGTGGTGCCTGGAACGGTTCTCAGCGCCAACGGCCGGCTCGAGAACAGCCGTCGCAGCCGAGCTCGACGCAGTCGGCGCTACCTCGACGCCGACCACCTGGACGAAGTCAGCGACACTGATGAAAGCGACGAAAGCGACGATAGCGCCGGTAACAACAACAGCAACGCCGATGGACCGTCGGAACAGACGGCGGTGATGGGCGGCAACCTGCCGGCCGGCCCGGTCTTCCAGCTGGGGAGCTCGCCCGCGGCGCAGCTGCATCAGGTGGCGGCCATGCGGGAGCTGCCGATGCTCGAGCGGTGCGCGACGCGACAGGCCCCGTCGTCGTTCTTCGTCGACATGCTCCTGCTGGGCGACTCCTCCTCGGCAGCCCCGAGAACGAGACCACGCGGCCGGCCTGCCAAGCCGACGAATGAGAAGGACGAAGAAGAGGAGGAAGAAGCGACATCCAGGCACCGGCGGGTGGCGGACAAGAAGCGGGCGACCAGGAGCTGCCCCACGGGCCGGGCGCACAACAAGCCAAGCCCACGTGTGTAATTTTGTATTTTAACAGTGTATCCACAGCACTCTAGCTCTAGTCTTCAGTACTCCTAGTTGATGGTCTTGCATGACACCAGGGAGAAGGTAAACCTGCCACCTACCCACCACGTGACCTGACTTTGTTCCTTCGTTGTTTCTTCGTTTTCCTTTCCCAGCTGGGGTGTTGTGATTGGGCGTAGCTAGAATAAAGGGAGCCAATTATTGGAATTCTCAAGGTTGGGAGTTGGTTTGAGCAGGGGGAGTTTCCCGCCTCTTTTCTCCACCTTCGCCACTACTTTCGCGCATGTTCGCCCCTTTGAATGGGCAGCTTCAAGCTGGGTACCCCGCTGTGGTGCGGTGGCGAGGCCTTGTTCGCTACAACTCCTGCACCACACGACCTCCATCAATTCGATTAATTCATTTTTTTTCATCTCGAGCCAATTAATCATCTCTTAGCGCTCAACTGCCTCTTCTGCACCACACGCACTGTGAACCTCCGTCAGAGCCTGCCACATCCACACATCTACTTTTCTATGTTCGATTCGAAGCGCAATGTCTTGTTCTACTTGCGACCGTCCGCCATCCCCTCGCTCAGCGCCTCCACCGAGAGCGATCACGCCTCCTCCGCCACAATGAATGACCTCGTCGCAGCCAAGGAGCCATTCACCTCCTCTACATCCTCTACACCACCTGCCATTCTCCTCCCCACCACTACATCTTCCTACTCATCTTCCGCTGCGCGCAGCCGCAGCACTTCTGGCGCCACCGCGCTGCCGGCGCTCTCCGAGGAGCTCATCTGCGCCGACTCGTCGCAGTGGCTCCGCTTCTGCGACGAGGCCCGGTGCCGAGGGTCCAACTCCAGCTCAAGCTCCAGCCGGGCACCGGTGGGCCTCGAGGACGGCCAGCGCTACGGCGTGCTCAATCGCAAGGTGGTTGAGGTGCAGTCCATCCGTTTGCCGCCCTCAGCCGCTTCGCTACTCGACCCCACAATTTTTCCACTCCTCAGGTAGGCAAGTCGTGTGCGTCGTGTGCGGTGGTGGTGTGTGTGTCGTGCGCTGACTGAGACAAGTCTAGGAGCGTCAAGGATCACCCCAATATTTGGAGCTATTCTGTGCTACGCCTTGAGGAAGCTATCACTGGGTACAGCCACTGTCGACAACAGTGTAGTGTTGCCGCTCAAAGGCGTTGTCAGTACTGACACACACACACACTGCAGCGAGATCTCCCTCCAGATTGTGCGAGAGCATCTCCCTGCGGCGGTGGACCTCGAGACGGTCATCGCGCAGGTGCGGCGCGGCGTTGACGACGAGGGCCGGGACATCGCCGAGATGCAGATACCGCTGCACACCCGTCTGTACATCGCGTGGCACTGCGCCCTCGGATTGAGGGAACTCCACATGCGCGGCATCGCCCACGGCGATTTGTGTCAGGCCAACGTCCTGGTATTACTCTCTCTCTCTCTCTGTGTGTGTGTCGTGTGTGTCGTGTGTCGTGTGTGTCGGGCGACTGACACGACGCTGCTGTTATGGCCTTCACTACAATGGATGAACAGGTGGACGTGTTGAACAGACAATGCAAGCTGGCCAACTTTGGCCTCAACCTGCGCGGCCTGCGAGCTGCGACGGTGCCCGATCACGACGGGTCCGTGCTGGACGGGGAGGAAATCGAGGAGACCGGCGGCTCCGGCACGCCCATGGCCCTCGCGGCCGACATCTACGCCTTTGGCGTGCTTCTCTTTGAGATCCTTGCGCTTCACGCCGTACCGCTCGAGACCGCCGTTGAGACTGTGCCCTTCCCAGAACAGCTATCGGTGAGCACACACACACACACACACGACAGCGTGCACCCCAAAAGCAGACGTCTGATGTGCGTGCGGCGTACAGGGAGCGCTCGGTAGTGGGACGCCCGAGGGCGACAAAATGAAGGAGCTGATCGCGTCGTGCCTCGATCAACACCCCAAGGCCAGGCCCGACATCCGCTCCATCTGCCAGGCGCTGGAGCGCCTCATACTCGACGCGCTCGTGCCGCAACCGGCGGCGTGCGACATCTGGAAGGAGGCCGTGGCGCTGGAGGCCACAGCCCAGCAGGGCAGCGCCATCGGGGCCGGCACCAGCGGCATTGCCTCGAGCAGTTCGGCGTTGATGATGCAGCGTCGCAGCGTTGAAGACCACCTCTTCGGCGTGAGCTGGGCCAACTTCGAGCGCGCGTTCCTGCGCGACCACATGCACGAAGACATCGACTCGGCGACCCTGGAGTCGTCATGCACAGCACCGCCGCCCACAGACCATCCGCACTTCAACAAGATCCTCGCCCTCTACGTCATTCACCAGCTCATCGGTATACAAGTCTGCCTTCACCGTGGTTGGTCGCTTTTTGTTTAATTTATGTACATATGAACATATTGTGTGTATATACTCACGTTCGGTATGTCGTGTTCACAGCCGAGTGGGACACGAACGAAGCCCTCGCGCTGTCGCCGGTGGAGATCGAAGAGCGCATTCGCAAGTGGGGTCTCGACGACCACCTCAAGGGCGCGCTGTCCCACGTTCGACAGGACGTGCTGCTCAAGCGGGAGCTCACCGGGCGCGTTCGCCTCTCCTCCTTCCTTCACTTCCTCCGCTTTTTCCCGCTGCCTGCCGTGCAGAACGCGCTCCTCGACAAGGTGCGGACCAGCTCCAGGCCGCGCAGCAGTATTTGAATTGTTGATGCTGACGGTCGTCGCTGTTGTGGCTGTCGGGCAGGTGTTCGCCTTGGTGGCCGACAAGAACTTCCAGGCGGTGCAGACGCTGGACGAAGCCAAGCTGCTTCTCAATGACCAGCCAATTGGCACATTCCTGCTCCACTTCGTGCGCGCGGTGCCTGGTATCAACGAAGCCGGCTATTGTGCCACCTGGGTCGAAGACAAGTACGCCATTGCTGCCCGTGTCGTGTGTGTCGTGTGTGTCTGATTCTAAGAATCGTCATAGGACGCCTGGTGAGCCCACGGTCTATCTTGGCTGCTCGTACTTCACCCGCTCGGAGAACAAGTGGTGCCTCGGCGACGAGCAGTTCTCCTACCTCGATGAGCTGTGCGCCTGGCTCAAGCGGGACAAAGTCCTGCTCCTCCAACCCTACCGCGTACCTTACATTCCCCCCCCCCCGCTCACGCACATTTCCCACATTCTTAACCGGTTACGACACATTCTTCACAGCCTGCGAGTCATCTGGAGTCGTTGAAGCTCGCCTGGTACGCTCACCAGCAGGCTGCAGCGCACGGTACGTCTTTCCCTTCCACTTTTCAAATACCAAAGGCTGTAGGACAATAAGCCATTTCTCATATATGAGTGTGGTGTGATGTTTTTCGCGCTCGCTGCTTGCGCGCAGAGGTGACGCTCGGTTCGGGCTTCACGGCGGCCCGGATGAAGATGACGCGCCGACAGCAAGACGAGCAATACCTCAAGAACCACCTGCACGCCGACGCGCGCAACTTCATACAGAGCGCCGAAGCGACCCAGTGCTTCGTCACGCGCGACGGCGGTCTCTCCATGAAGATGGTTCGTCGTACCTCCCCCCTCCCGCCAGCGCTGACGCATGCCCGACACGACACACGCTCACACACGCACTGTTTGTCGACAGAAACGCGAGCTCATCGCCAGGTCGGGCTATCTGCTGGTCAACCGCAACCACAGGAAGTGGGAGCGACGCCTGGTGGACCTGGTCGAAGGCTTCGCGGTGCTGTACGTCGACGAGCACGCCAAGCAGCGCGGCGACGCCTTGGAGGTACACATTCCTTACATTCCATGGGTTCATAGCAGCTACACGAAAACGTACTCACGCGCGTGTGGTGTCGCGAATCCCTGATCAGGTCATCGCACTTGAAGGCTTCCGCGTGCACATCGAGCAAGCAGAGGTACACAAGTCAGCAACACGCGCGAACTCATGTCTTTCTACTCTCGAGCTAAAGCCATGACACGCAACACGACACACACGTTACACAGAGTCACTACCCCGCCAAGTTGGTGCTGCGCGGAGGCAGAGACGAGTTCCCGGTGCTCGAGATGCGCTCGGGCACGATCAGCCTGGATCCTACGGGCGAGCTCCAGAAGTGGGCCGTCGGCATCCAGTACTGGGCCATGCAGGGCTTCATCCACGGCGCCTACGTGCCGGTGCGGCGCAACATCAACTGCCGCTGGTTCGTCGACGGCCGCGACGCCTTCTACGCCCTCGCCGCCGCCATCTCCGCCGCCCAGCACAACATCCTGCTCTCCTCGTGGCGCCTCGTTCGTACGTAGACTTCTGTCGGGTGTGTGTGTTGTGTGTCGTACTGACTGCCTTTCACGCAGCCGAGATGTACATGCGCCGCATTCCGCCTTTCCGCGAAGACGACCGCTTCGACCACTTGCTGCTGCGGAAGGCACGCGAAGGCGTGAAGATCTATATCCTGCTGTGGAAGGAGCCCAAGGTGGCGATGGACCACGGGTCGGGCACGTTCCAGGAGCGGCTCATGAACCTCCACCCCAACATCAAGCTGATGCGGCACCCGCACTTCAAGGGCGCGCCTACGCACCCGTATTCGCACCACCAAAAGGCGATGGTCGTCGACTACGGCACGAAACACGTCAAGGTAAACCACACACACACCACACACACACACGACACACACACACACGACGCGCTTGAGCTGAGATGATGTGGATGGCTGTGGCAGGGGTTCGTTGGTGGGATGGACGTGGCGTTCGGGCGGTGGGACACGGACAAGCACGTGATCACCGACGAGAACCGGCTCACCACGCTCTGGCCCGGCGCCGACTACTTCCACATCGCGGAGCCGCCCTTCGTCGATCCCTTTGTCGACGTCCACGACCGTGAGACAGAGCCCCGCTGTGGCTGGCACGACATCATGATGAGCGTCGGTACGTCTTCTATCGTGTGCGGTGTGTGCGTGTCGTGCGCGCTGTGAGTGTGGTGTCGTGTGCTAATGATGCGAATGCAGATGGAGAGGCGGCTGTCGATCTGGCCTACAACTTCCTGCAGCGGTGGAACCACCACCGGGCCGAGCTTACCTACTACGAGCAGTTCCTGCCGGTCATGGAGGCCATCAGCCCCCGCTTCCCCGTGCTCAAGCCTCTGCCCAACCCCTTCTTCCAAACCGGCGGCGTTGGTGGTGGTCTCGACGCGGGCCTGACGCCGGAGCAGACCCAGCGCCTGGGCGGCATGGCGTGGGCCGCGGCCAACGGGCGCTGGCGGCGCTGCTACGAGCTGGTCAACGAGCAGCGATTCGGGTGCCTCGGCCCCGACGGCGGCTTCGAGGACCCGCGTGACGAGAACGCGCCCAACAACGAGGACAACCAGCACAGCGGCCGCGGCCTGCTGGCCAAGATCAAGAATTTCCTCAAGCGGCCCTTCAGCCACCACGCCAAGGCCGACGACGCCGGCAGCGGTCGCGCCAGCAAGCGCCAGCACCGCAGCAGGTCGCGGTCGAAGGAGGCGGCGGACGTCGATGAGACCCAGCGCGTCAGCGAGCGCCAGCACACTACCGGCGAGCTGGCGGCGCCAAAGGCCGAAGCCGACGACAACGACCACACGCCTCTGCACAGCGCGGTGGTGATCACCACCGTGGACGAGACGACGGGCGACGAGGTGACGGCGCTGTCGGTGCCCGCGCTGCAGCCGCACGACCGCAAGGGCAAGGGCAAGGCCCCGACGACCGACGCCGACCACGAGGCCCTCCTGGCCGACGGTAGCGACCCGTACCTACCGGAGCTGTTGCTGGTCCCGGAGCAGATCCAGCAGCGCGAGCGGGAGCGCATTGCCCAGCTGGTCATCGATAACTCGGGGTGGGACGTCAACCGCATTCTCACCGAAGAGTGCCGCGTCTCCGGACCCGAGCCTTACACCCAGGTATGTGTCGTGTGTGTGTGTGTGTGTCGTGTGCGGTGTATTGATAACTCACTGAGCACACGCACCACCCTTACCATCAGATGACGCCCAATCCGGTGGCCTGTTCGGTTCAGATGGTGCGGAGCATGGCCATGTGGAGCGGGGCGAACCGCAAGGAGACCTCCCTGTGCCACGCCCACTTTGCGCTCATCAACAAGGCCAAGCACTTCATCTACATCGAAAACCAGGTACGTCGTTCTCCTGGTGCCTGTCGGTGTGTCGTGTTGCGCGTTGTGTCGTGTGTGTCGTGTTGCGTGTTGTATCGTGTGCGGGTGAGCATCTGCATTCGTTTCTCACGCTTGTTTTGTGGTTCTCCCACGTCATCCAGTTCTTCATCTCGCGATTCGACGGCGGCAGCGGCCCACAGAACGCGATCGGCCACGCACTCGTGTCCCGCATCGGTCGTGCCGCGCGCGAGCGCCAGCCCTTCCGCGTGATGATCCTCGTGCCCGGCGAGCCGGCCATGGGTCCGCTCTCCGAGATCAAGAACCGACAGATCATCGGCCTGTACGTCCTGTGTCCCCCTGTCCCCCTTCTCCTCCCGTCCACCCTCACCACCTTTGTGTCGCGTGTGTCGTGCCGTGTGCGCCGGTGTGTCGTGTGTCGTGTTGTGTTCGTCCAGGCAACACAGTACTATTTGGAAGGGACCAAGGTCGATTTTCAGGGAGCTGCAGCGCCGCTTCAAGAGTACGCACGACCAGTCAAAGTTGAGAGCTGCGTGAGTGGTGGCTGACATACAAAATGTTAATCTTTGGTTTCTTTAGTGAGCTTCGAGGAGGCCAGCAAGTACATCTCCTTCCACGCCCTGCGCTCGCATGGCCACCTCTTCAACGTGGGCCCCGTCACCGAGGGCGTCTACATTCACGCCAAGGTACCCAGCGACCCCGTCAACATTCACCGACGCGCGCGCGTAAACTTTTCTCACCATTTTCTCTCCTCTCCTCTCTCTTTCACACGTCCAGCTCCTGATCATTGACGACCAAGAGGCCATCATCGGCTCGGCCAACATCAACGACCGAAGGTAAGCTGCAATGTGTGCGGTGTGTGTGTGTGTGTGTGTGCGGTGCACTCAACAACGATCGCACGCAACACAGTTTGGACGGATACCGGGACTCGGAGCTGGCGGCGTGGGTGAAGGACGACGACATGGTGGCGGGTCGAATGGGCGGGCAGCCGTTCTACATGGGTCGCTTCTGCCACTCGCTCCGCATGTCCCTGTGGAAGGAGCACCTCGGCATCGGCAACGACGACAAGAAGCTGCTTGAGCTCATCAGCGACCCCGTCTCTGAAGAAGGCCTCGCCTACTGGTACGTGTCGTGTGTGCGGTGTGCGCAGCGTGTGCGGTGTGTGATGGTGCGTGTCGTGCCGTGTTTCTGACTGTGTGCGGTGCAGGGACCATGTGGCCCAGAGCAACACGGAGCTGTATGAGAGGGTGTTCCCCTACATGCCCCAGAACTCGATCCAGACGCTCAAGGAGGTTGAGCGACGCAAGGACGCCTTCCACCAGGTCCCGCTCGACCAAAAGCTCAAGGTGCGCACTCCTGTGTTTACCTCTTCGTGTGCGTGCGTGCGTGCGTGCGTGCGTGCGTGCGTGCGTGCGTGCTGGAATGGTCTGTAGGTACTGACTGGGTTGATTTCTCTTCTCTTCACTTCTTGCAACAGCTGGAGAAGGAGCTGAAGCAGGTGCGCGGGCATCTGGTGAACTACGCGCTGACGTTCCTGGAGGGCGAGCACCTGGAGATCTCCCTCACCGACAGCCCCCAGTACATCCCCTTCAAGACCACCTTCTACTGAGAGTAAATATTCTTTTTGGAACACCTTTATTTATCAAGTTGTCATTGGGTGTTTTTAAGTTGCTTGAATCTCTGATTGGTGGGTCAAGGTGGGTCACACTTTCAGTTCCTATGAAGACTGGCAGAAATGCAGCCAACATGCTGGCACTCTCTGGTGCGCAAACACCAGCAGGAGCAACAGACCACAAGGAAGAAGAAAGAGGAGCAGAGCAAACATTTAGCACAACCAAGTGAAGACAAGAGAGCAAGAAGAGAACATCAGTAATGAGTTGTGCAGTGGGTCCAGTGGCGCAGGAGGTGGTGCATTCATTGCCCAAGGCAGCCCTGCCCGCTCATGGCATGAAGGTGGACTCCACCACCGTCCCCTTGGTGGGCCTCCTCGAGGAGATGACCGTCAACCAGCTGGTAAACTATCTCGATTCTCTTCCTTACCTTTCATCTTCTTGTTGCATTCATATGGTCTGTTTCTTCTTCTTCTTCTGGCTAGGTGGGAGACAAGCAAGTGATCACAGTTCGCGAGGACGCTCAGCTCAAGGACGTCATCAAGTACTCCGACGATTCAAGAATTTGTAGAGCCTTGTTGTTTGCATCTTTTTTTGATTCACATTCTGGCTTGAACGTGCATCAGCTTGTTGGCCCAACATCGCATTCTGTCGGTGCCGGTGCTGTGCAAGGACTCGCGCGACGTGCTGGGCTTCGTGGACGTGATGGACATCCTCACCTTCATCGTGCGCCTGGTCACGCACGGGCACGACATGCAAGAGGCCCAGTGGAGCGCCTGGGCCAACGACATCGTCACCCTCCAGGCCAAGGGCGAACAGTTCGGCCAGACCCACGTCAAGAAGGTCATGGGTACATCACTCTAAACATGTTTATATGGAGAGTTTTTTTATGAACATATACATTTCTATATTCTCTTTACAATCCTTACATATTCTCTTTTACACATCAGCTTCGTCGAAGGCGGACATGTACTTCCCGGTGTACGGCCGGGGAACGGTGCTGCAGGCCATGGAGCACTTTGCCGCGGGCCTTCATAGAGCGGCGGTCTTCAACAAGACCAATAAGGTCCTCACCAGCATCGTCACTCAGTCCGGTGCGTCTCCACAAACATCATCTTCTTCGGATCATGTACTTCTGACACGACACGACACGACCAACGACACGGCACGACACACATCAGATGTGCTGCAGCTGATGCTCAAGAACTTGACCGGCTCGTCGCTCGGGGTGTTGGGTGGGAAGACCATCGACGAGCTCCAGCTGGGCACGTCGACCAACGTCATCTGCATGTCCACCAACGCCCTGGCCATCCACGCCATTTACCTCGTAAGCTCCGCACACGACACGACACAACACGACACGACACGACACGACACGACACGACACGACACGACACGACACGTGCTAACTCACGCACACGTAGATGTTCTTCCACAACGTGAGCGCGGTAGCGATCACGGACGAGAATGGGCGGCTGGTGGCCAACTTTTCGGCCAGCGAGCTGCGCGGGCTGGGACACAAGAACTTCGACTGGCTCCTCCTCAACATCTCCGACTTCCTGGGTCGCATCGCCTCCATCACCCCCGGGGTACCACGCTGTGTGGTGTGATGTGTGTGCGGTGTGCGGTGTGCCGTGTGTGCGGTGTCTGACTGTGCCCGGCACATGTGTAGGGTAAGCTGTTGTTCCCGCTCACGTGCCGCAAGAGCACGTACATCGAGGACGCCATCAACATGCTGGGCACCTACCGCGTCCACCGCCTCTGGCTCGGTACTTCGCGCTCTCAACATCTCGACATCTCTACATCTCTCAGTCTAAGCTCCTACGTTCCACGCCTGTCGTGCGATTGTGTGTGTGTCGTGTCGTGTCGTGTGATGTGCGGTTTCCAGTGGACGACCAGGGCAAGCCGGAGGGCTTGATGTCGTTGACGGACGTGATGAGGCTGCTGCTCCCGAACGATGCCATTCCCGAGCCCGCGGGCAAGCCGCCCGGACGCAGGAAGTCGTGGGTCGAAGAGCCCGCCTCCACTTCCACTTCATCCTCGTCGTGAGCGGTTTGGTCACCATGGCTCTCTCTCTCTCTTCTCTACACTTCTACTTCTCTACGTGAAGAAGGCGATGATGGTCAATAAAGAAGAGGGCGAGCACGTAGAGAAAGAGTTGTCTTATTTACAACGAAGTACAAGAGTCTGTGCTGCTGGTCGAGTGGTGGGTGGACGGATGTATGTGCAGGGAGGCCGTTCCTCTGTCGCCGTCGTTCGCTATCGAAGTCGAGCCTACGTAGAAGATGCAAAGCCTGGGTTGTGGAGAGTTGACGTTTGGTCCCTTTAGGCGGTGTTCTGGTTAGAGACGCGAATCCAGTGGGAGATGGCGTCGAGCTGCTGCAGCTTCCGGTTCTCGATAGTCTCGGGCAGGACCTCTTCCTTGGGGTCGGGCTGGTCAAGCGCCATGTACTCGCCGAGTCGCAGCTCGTCGTCGATAGGAATCTTGATGATGTGGCTCATCTGTAGAGGCAAAGAAGAAGGCGAGGCTGTGAGCGTGCTGCAATCTCTCGACATCTTAACAGAGTGAAAGGGGGAAAGAAGATGAACGTACCTCGCCTTCCTTCTCCTTGACGAGCTCCTTCTGGAGGCGGTGCGTCCACTTGGCATAGCCGGACAGGGGCGGCTGCACGTCGTCGTTGCGCCTGGACCTTCGGCAAGTAGAGAGCAGGAACGACATCTTGAGATGTTGTGTTGTGTTGTGTTGTGAAGAAAGAGATGGAGTTGAGAGGAAGTGCTGTTGCTTTGCTGTGCGTTGTGGCTGATGAAGATGAAGGAAGCGAGGCCTGAGGTTATTTGTAGGCCGCTCAGCCCCGTGGGCAACACATGAAGTGGTGAGCTGCGCCGGCAGGTGACGGAAAGCGAGAACGCACGTCGCCTGCTTCCCGCCAAACCAAAGCGCGCCAAAACCGCAAATAGCACGCTAAATTTCGCGTAATCCCACGGCTGCAAACTCGTGGTAAAATCTCTAAAAATGTGAAGTATTCACAGACTCGGTGGCTGAATTTTCTTTGCGTTCTTTCCGGGTGTTCTTGCTGGTGTGGTGTCTGTGCGTTTTCTGTCTCTTCTCGTGTGGTCTGGTGTACTGCCCTCAAGGCCAGGCTCACTTGCCAAGCCTATCACCCCTTCGCGGAGAACTTGCACCAGCAGAGCACAAGAAGACAAGGACAAGGCTTTGGCCCTTTCTTGTTCTTGCACCACGTGGTATTGTTTGAGATATCAATTAATTGAAAGATGTGTTTTTATGACTCTGGCCAGCTATCTCGCCACAAAATTGTGCGCTTTTTTGGCGCGAAAGGTCAAGTATTGCGCTCGACTTGATGGTGTCGTCGTCTTATGACTCGCGTCCGCCCAGGGCGTCGAAGAAGCGCGTCATCGCGTTGGCCTGCTCCAGCTGCTGCAGCCGCTTGGCCCCGGACGTGGCCACGTAGCCGAACGGAGTCATCGCCGACCTTGCCGTTGGCCTCTGCGTGCTGCTCCCGCTGTGGTGGTCGCTCCGGCGGTGGCTGCGCCTGTCCTTCTTCTTCTGCAGCTTCCGATGGGCGAACTTGCTCCGCCGTGAGTGCTGCTGGCGCTCCTCGCTCTCCTCACTGCTCTCGCTGCTGCTCCCGCTGCCGTTGTCCTTCTCCTTGCCCTTGGCGCTGGGCCTCGACGTGGTGGTAGTGGTGGTCGAAGTGGTCGGAGTGGTGTTGCTACACACCTCCTCCTGCTCCTGCTCTTCCTCATTGTTGTTGCGCTCCGGCCGGGGCGGCTGGTCGTGGTGGAGGTACTCGTCGTCCTGCATGGCCCGGAGGCGCTCCCAGCGGGTCAGTGCCCGGGCGCGTCGCTTCTCGTTGCGGAGGCGCAGCTCCTCCTCGGTCATCTTGGTCGTCTTGAGCAGCCGCATTGTGTTGACTGTTGTGTTGCGTTGCGCGGTGTGTTGTGTGTTGTGTGTTAGTGGAGAGGAAAACAAATGGACTGGTGTGGCGCCGGCCTCGTACTTGTACTTGCAAGGGGCGAGTACGAATACACCGTGCGCGGACCGGCGGGAAGATCTTGCAGGTCGAGATAAGGAGCGAAACGGGGAGATAAGGCAGGAAGTAAGCATTGGCCAATAGCACGCGGCGAAAGGCCCGCACGGGACATTGGTTATGGGAAAGTATGGGCCAATTTAGATCCTATTTATGGTTATTTATTCAAATCGTCGACTAAATATCACACCGGGATATTGCCAATGGAGATTTCTTTTCTTCAAAATTTACACGATTTCACCACCTGGTTTGCCGTTCTCGTCAGCGGAGAATCAACGAGACCGAGCCCGCCTGCACGTCTCCCACGCGTCGGAGTTGATCAGCGCACACGCACTACACGCACGACACACGACAGGACAACACACACGGAAGGGAAAGAACACGTACGTGGGTGGTTGTGGGTGTCAGTGTGTGTTGTGCGGCGGTGGTGTCGCGCGGGCCGGAGAGGAGCAGGTCGGCCTTGCCGTCGCCGTTGAAGTCCAGCACCGCCGCGCGCCGGCCATACAGCGCGAACGGCCTTTCGGAGCGAACACACAGCGCAGCGGAATTCGCCGGAGCCTGCGGTGTGTGTTGTGGGGTGTTCGCGCGGTTGCAACAAAGGCGTAAACCACGACTTGCACGGCTGGCCCAAAAACAAACATCTCTCCGGTCGTGTGTTGCACGCGTGCGTCTAGTGTGTGTCGTGTGTGTAGTGCGTGTAGGTGCGTGTTTTGTGCGAAGGGACGTACGGGGGCGACTGTGCCGGTCGGGAAGTGCGGCCCGCCGGTCCACGCGAAGACAGCGCCAGCGTCGGCTCCCGCATCGGCGGCGAAGTGCGGTTCGGCCACCACCAGATCGTCCGTGCCATCGCCACTGTGTCCAGCCCCAGAGTCGTGAGTGTGGTGTGTGCCGTGAGTGTCGTGTGTGTCGTGAGTGGTGTGTATCGCGTGTTGCGAGTGTTGTGGGATTGGGGGTTCACTTGAGATCGACAAAGGTCAGGAACTGTCCGAAGCGGGCGTAGCTCTGCTCGGACTGGAACGTCGTGCGTGGCCCTATTTTGGTCCACGAAATTCACTCAGCCAGCCTGGGTACCGACCATGAAGTGGGGCGTGTGCTTGTGTGCTTGTGTGCGAGTGCGTGTGCGTGTGCTGGTGTGCTGGTGTGCATGTGTGTGTGTGTGTGTGTGCGTGTGCGCGAGCGTGTGGCGTACGCAGTTGGTCGATAGAGACGTTGCCCCGATCCATCAGGTCGCGCTCCACATCAAGCAGCACCACCTCGCCCGCCTGCATCATCTCCCAGAACCAATCTTGGGTCCCACACGCAGTGAGCCATGCGACCCCTGAGCTCAGCCGGGCTGGCGCTGGCACTGGATCCGAGCGTACAATAGTAGACGGGCCGGGTGGGCATGCTGACCGCCAGGTAGAGCGAGTGGTCGCCGCCGTAGGGGTTGCCCAGAGCCAACCCGACGCCCAGGTGGTCGAACTTGCGCGAGCCCGACAGCCGAAAGACCCGGCGCGCGGTGAGCGGCGGTGCACCGGGACTGGCCCCCGCAACGGCTGCGGTGAAGAGGAATCCGTAGACCCGGCCGCGGCCGCTCTGGCGGGTGGCGGGTCGGCCGCGCCAGGCGCGGACACGACCAGCAGGCTCCCGCCCGACTTCCGCGTGTGGCAGGCCATCGCCGAACCGAACCAATCGTACGCCGCCTCGCCCTCCATGAACCAATCCGCATCTCGTCTGCGTGTGTCATGCGCAACTCAGTGTCGTGTCGTTGGTCGTGTCGTGTCGTGTCGTGTCGTGTCGTGTCGTGTCGTGTCGTGTCGTGTCGTGCCGTTGGTCGTGTCGTGTCGTGTCTAACGTACTTCCAGTCGAGGTGGTTTTGGGTGGGGTGCCGTAGGGTGGAGGAGAGGAAGACGGACACGGCGCCGCGCTGGTAGGTGAAGAACTCCCACGTGTCGAGGTGCAGGTCCCGTCCGCGGGCGTAGGGCGAGCCCACCACCAGGTCCGGGTGCCCGTCGCCGTCCAGGTCGCAACCGGCCTCCAGCGCGTAGCCTGCCCCGCCACCGCCCGCCCATCAGGGCTTCATTCTTTAATTGCGAAAAAAGAATGAAGAAGAACGAAGCGACGAGGCGGGGGGGGGGGTGAGTACCGAGGTTGGTCCAGGAGCGATAGGTGGCGATGACGATGTCGGGCGTCGGGGAGAATGAAAACTTGTTGCCGCCGTGTTTGCGGCCCAGGAACACGTGCACACGCCCATAGTAACTCAGATCGCCCGACCTGCTCGCCATTCATCAGCTCGACGCAACCCTCACACACACGACACACACGACACACACGACAGACACGACACACGCGAGGCACACGACAAGCACGACGTGCGGCACGACACGCGGCACGCAACACGACACGCATGACAGAGGTGCAATTCGAACCCGAAGCCCGGGGCGGAGACGACGAGATCGAGCACGCCGTCGAGATTGAAGTCCAGGGCGGCGACCGCCTCGCCGAATCGCTCGTTGGAGGCGTGGCCGTGAAAGGCCCACACCACCGGAGCGCTGGCATTTCCTCCATGTCCAGCGGCTGCTGCGGCCAGATCGACCGTGTGGTGGCCTTGTGCCGTCGCCTCAGCGCCAAAGACCACGAAGGCCGCCCCCACCTGCGACCGGTTGCTATGCAACGGGGTATAGCCCGGTGCTGTAGCATGCCCAGCAGTGTCAGTGTCTGCAGCGAGCGGGCCTCGTTGGCCAGGTCGACGTACCGCCAACGACGAAGTCCTCGAGGCCGTCACCGTCAAAATCGGCCGTCGCCAAGCTGGTGATGAGAAAAACAAATAACAAAAAAAGTTAGCAATGCTAATGCTGCGGTGGTGGTGTGAATGGTGCGTAGGACGCACCTCTCGCCGGTGTAGGAATAGCCGATCGGGACTCTGCAGAAGAAATGGAGGAGAGAGTCGGGCAGTCGATCAGCCAGGCGAGGCGTGGTGCGCGAGTGCGTGCGTGCGCGAGTGCGTGGCGAAGAGAGTACGAGAAGGAGAGGGAGGAGCCTGTGGCGGGTCCGGTCTGCGACTCGCAATGCTCGGCGTTCAGCTTGTCGATTCCCAGCTTCAGCCGCATAACAGCCTCAAAATTGACTGGCGAAGCTGCCGCCGGCTCTTTGACCCTGGGATTGAAGAGCACCACACCATCCCTGTATCGACATCGCGCTTGTGTGAATGCACTCCTCCCACACACACACAAACACACACAACACACACACACACACACACACAAACACACACACACAAGCATAGCTAGGGGGAGTTACGGAGTGATGCGTTGCTCGAAGGAGATCTGCTGGGAGTAGGGGTGGAGCGCCTGGGCCAGCCCTTCCCGGCGCAGCTGCATTGGGCAACAGACCGCTCAGTGACAGGGAGGAATGCGAGCAATGTTCGCCGCACATGGGGCGTCATACCTGACGCATGATTATGCGTGCCCCGCCGTCGGTGAATGGCTGGAAGCCCTCCTGGTCTTCGAAGCAGAACCGAATGGGCCGCCCGGTCTCCAGCGCGGAGATCACATTGGGCCAGCATTGCGTGGTCCACGAGGCCATGTCGTTCACCCCTCCTGCATGACCCACCACGCATCACTCCTTTCATCCTGTGCAGTCGTGCGTGTCGTGTGTGTCGTGCGTGTTGTGTGCTTCGTGTGTCGTGTCGCTTACCCAGCCAGTAGTCTTGATAGTGGTCGATCATGAACGGCGCATCTTTGGCAAACTCGGGGTACAGCGCCTTGCCCAAGTACTGTTTCACACCAGCAACACAGTCCCCCAAGAAAATGAGACTTTTTCCAGCGCCTCAGAGATTGGCCAGTAACAGTCGATTAGGTACCTTGATGGCCATCACCTCTGCGTAGAGCTCGCTGTTGCACGTGCTGATGACCCACGGCGGCACGCTGTAGTTGAGCGCTGCGAACACCTGCGCCAGGTCCTCCGCCGGCAAGAACCTGCATATGCAGAGCAACCGCATTGAGCTGTCGGCGACTTTGTGTGCCAAGAAAACGAAACGGAAAAGAGCGAAAGAGGAAGAACGAAGAGTGAACGCACCAGGTGTCGGAGAGGAAGGAGAGATCGAGCTCGTAGGCGGCCATGAACTCTCCGCCGGCGTCGGCTTCCGAGTGCTCCGTGCCGCTGTACGAGCTGTTACGCACGTAGTAGTCGGCCTCCGCCAGCGCCTGGATAAAGCCTGGAAGCTCGCACCATGAGCCTCGCACTACACACCGCACGACACACGCCACACGACACATACCTTGCTGAATGTACTCGGCGGTGGCGATGTCGTGCCACGTGATGTCAGCCACGGAATGTGACACGACGCCCAGCAGGAAGGCGATGAGCTTCTGCGCCCTGTCGGGCCACGTCCCGTCGCCACTCGCCTTCGGGTAGTGCTGGAGAATGTGCTCCACCACCGCCGTTTGGAACGGTGGCTGCGTGTGTTCGTTCTTGTGTCAGCAACACGCACCACCGCACACGCACCACCGCACACGCACCACCGCACACACACATATGCACACGCAAGCGGGACGGCACCCAATGTGCGGCTTCGCTCATGTTGGGCAGGAGGGGATAGCCGACGTCAGCCAGTGGGCACGTGTAGCCCCAGTCAGGAAAGGCCGCGCCATTCTGGAAGGCCTGCTGGTTGGCCGGCTCGCGGAGTAGCTCGGCGTAGGGGCGCAGACCAGGGTAGTTGTCGCCCAGCCACTGCTGCGCGCGGTGGGCGATCACGTTGTGCGTCGTCACACCACAGCTTCGGCTCCCCCTAGCGTGGCACCACACATATATTATTATTGATTTTAATTTTACCAAATATGGTAAAATATGGACACCTCTTTCAAAATAGCCGACTCTTTTCTGTGGTATGTTGTGTAAAGGATGTAGAGGGAGGTGGGGGGGGGGGCGCACAAGGGGAATAGGCAGAGGATTGCGAGCATGGCCAAGACGCCTGCTGGGGAGAGTGCAGACGAGGCGCGTCGCAGCTCCCCCATTGTCTTTGTGTTATGGGTGCTGAAGCTCTCGGGAGGTTAGGTTCTTGTTCGGTTGTGGTGCGTGCAACTACAACACCTGCAGAGTCCGCAGTTTTCCAGACATGCTTGACGTTTGACCACACCGCCACCTTAACCAATGTGGTTTTTTCTGATCAATCAGATTCAGTCAGCAGGAACCAAATGGTAGCTACATGCAGTGTGTGATTACCCAACGTGAACAAGCCGACGGTCATGCCAACCTCGGTTTGCTTGGTTTCGGGTGCAACCAATGCCGTGTGCACATTTTTTCGGCGGAAATGACACAACGACAGTGGCGAGAATTCTGTACAATTTTTGGAATGTTGTGACTTGACATGGCCTTGCTTTGCGCCAACGCAGAAGATCTGCAAAGCGGACGACAAGTCACGGGCGTTGCAGCTTACAGTGTAAGCTGGAGAGCTTGTCTCAAAGGAGTCAAGGTGCCAAGCAAGCTTTGCCCTTTTCAAGGCCATGTGCCACCACTCACTGAAGATAGTGGCAGGGGACACACCTCACCGCGCCTTGCCCACCAGGTGGCACGACGAGCCAGGCTCCTATTTATGGCCATTCTGCTCCACTCTGCTCCACTCTGCACCTTCTGCTCTCCACAAGACACAACCAACCTGCCAGCGCTCTACAAAGACAACTCCATCTTGTCCATTCTACTCCACACAGATCCCATCCTTGCCTCTACATCCTTGCCTCCCCCCTTCCCAAGCTCTACCACCATCTGCTCGCATAGTCGGACCCTTTACTCGCTTCAATCGACCCTCTACTCAGCCCTAGCAGCGCTTCTCTACCCACTACTTCACAGACTTCAAGGCATGAAGCTGCCGGCTCGACTTCGTCTTCTTCGACGACGATCTGCCAAGGTGACTACGCTCGACGTGGCCGCGGACGGCGAGGACTACGCGGCCAAGCAGCGAGCCGTGGCCCTGGCCAAGTGGGAGCTGGCGCTGTTCGAGGAGCGGCTGGGCATCGCCCCCTCTTACACGCCCGAGATGGAGCCGCGACGCAAGTACTCCCTACAGCTCATCAATCTAGACGGCGCTCGTGACGATGAAGAGGATGTGGAGCTACTCCCGCCGTGCAGTCCCGGCTTCAAGCGGCTCTACTCGGACGAGGTGGAACGACGTCGCATCGTTCAGGTCATGGCCAGCTGGCAAGTGAGCACCACCGACAGGAACGGGCCTCAGCGCGAGTCCTAACCGTCCCCCCCCCATATATATCACCTCTTCTACCCCCTGAAGAGTCTTCTGTACAGAAATGTTTATAAAAGAGATATAAAACGAGATATAAATCAAGTAAAAGGTGGTGGCCAGCTTCGCAGAAGGGCATTGTACACAATTCGTGGAATTGATGTTCTTCTTGCTGCTGGCGAACGGTGGCCCGTTCTTCTTGCTGCTGGAGAACGGTGCCCACCATCTGTGGCGTTGTTGCGTGTCGTTCAGTCGAGCAAGCACGTACGGGTACGAACGAGCTGTAGACGTTGAAGAAGATCAGTGGTAGTGATCTTGTCGGATCGTCAAACAATATGTGGGCCGCGGGGACGGACACTGTGGTGCGCGAGTTGCTTACCTTGGCTGACGGCTTGGGGAGGCAGGCCACAGGCGGTACTCGGCGTTCCTTACTCGGCGAGGGGCGAGTGGAAAATCTCAACGAGTACGAACGGTACGCCAGGCCAATAGGCGAGCAGAGTTTGGGCTTTTAACTTCAACCAGGTCAAGATCCCATGTTCCGGCAATGGGATCATGCCATTGGCTGCGGAGAATAATATGGGAAATACTCGGACCAACCAGCAACATCACACTCGCCCAACCAACCATCTAATCGCCTACTGCAGCTTCGGTGAACCTGGCCCTGTAACATGTACAAAAGGACCATATCCCCAGACCATTGTCCTGCACCAGCTCAGAGCACACCCACATCAACATCAACCCAACCATGAAGGCGAACAAGATGAAGGTCAAGGTGGTGTTCGGTCAGTCGAGGCTCGTCGTGCCGTGCGGCAACGTGACGGACAAGGTGGAGCGCCTCATCGAGGACATCAACCGCCGCTTCCAGAACCACCTGGGCGACCCCACTGCCCGCGCCAAGGAGCTCCTCACCGCCGACGGCTTCCTGCTCAACGCGCACGATCTCATCGAGGACGTCATCGACGACGGCTCCGCCCTCAACGCCCTCGACTTCCCCACCTGGCTCAAGCTCCACGTCCCGTATGTCCAGCACACCACACACCACACACCACACGCCACACGCCACACGCCACACATGCAACTGCAACACCACACTCACATTTTCCACTTCATTATCTTTATCTCTTTTTTTTTTAGAATTTACTTCCTTATTTTTAATCATATTTATTTTTAATCATATTTATCTGAATTTGTTTGTGACAGTCTGTTGGAGAAGGGCGGCCACAAGGTGGCGCAGACGGACCACGCCGAGGGCAACCCGCGCACGGCGCCGGCCCGCTACGCCGAGATCGGCAAGCACAAGCACAACAAGATCTACGTCAAGATCGGCGGCGCCGCGACGGAGGTGGACAAGCTGGAGCTGTTCGACGCCGAGAGCCTGCGCACGTTCGGCGAAAAGGAGGGCCGCGCGCTGATCGCCCACAAGGCGGTCAAGGACGGCAAGTGGGACTGGGCGATCGAGGTCCACTTCATCATCGAGGCGGGCGTCGTCACCGCCGCCGAGCTGTCGGTCAAGGCCACCAGCGACGCTCGCGCCCACATCGAGGTGGTGCCGATCAAGGTCGACGGCCTCGTTCTGGGCGAACCCAAGGTCATCCAGAACTCCTTCTTCGGCATGCCCGACAAGGCCTACGACATCCCTGCGCCCGTGCGCCAAGGTCCCGCCTACGTGCCTGGCAAGGACTTCCTTCCCCGTACGTTGCATTCTTCGCATGCCATCGCACACAACACACAGCACGACACGACACGACACACACCGCCTAAATGATGACTGACGTGGTGAGTGCAGGCGATCAGGAGCCCGAGGGTATTGTGGAGAGCCCGGTGCCGGAGAACAACGTGGCTGTGGGCGACCTGGGCCTGGAGATCAAGCAGAAGGACGCCTGTCAGCCGGACCAGGGCTGGAGGGAGAGCGACGGCTACTGGAACAAGTTTTATAACAACCTGGCCATCTTCAACCCGCTCGAGAAGGAGGTCGCCCTCACCAAGATCTCGTCGGCCTACGAGAAGGACGGCCAGTGGATTGAGATGACCACCTCGTACGTTCTACTACTCCCCTCCACATATTCTCAACATGTTCAGATTTCTGACACACATGTGCGTGTCGTGCGGTCGTGTGTGCGGTCGTGTGCAGGCTTGGTTACAAGCAGGGGTACTACAACTACCAGTTCGGCGCGCGCCACGAGGGCTTCACGCTGGAGCCCAACGCCAGGCTCAACCTGGCCATCAACAGCGCTGTTAAGGTTAACGCGCGCCAGTTCGACCGCGAGCGCCGCGCCCACGGCTCGCTGCCGTCGCCGCTCCGCATCCGCATCAGCTTCGAGGACAAGGAGGGCAAGAAGGCCGAGATCGTGATCGAGCACCGCAACCAGCCCCTTTACCTCTCGACCAAGGAGTCGCGCGCGGCCCAGCTCAAGACGCCCGTCGCCTTCTTCGTCTCCGCCGACGACACCGACGCCGAGGGCAACGTCTGGACTCAGGTTCGTCTCTTTTTTTCTTCTTTTTTAAATGGTATCTGTTTATCTTTTTGTAATTGTCATTTTTTTAAATCATTTTACTCACGATTTTAAATAATAGGCGGTGGAGGTTCCCGCTGAGAAGAGGGTGGAGTTCAGCAGCAGGGGCTCGAACAGCACCACCTACGTCACGAAGACGCTGCTCGACAAGCTCCTGTTCGAGGCCAAGAAGGACGGCAAGACCGAGCTGCCGATGCCCAACCTGTCGACGGTGAACAAGGAGAACGGCTTCGACATCAACGCCACGGCGCTGGTCGACCTCGAGAACCAGTGGGTCTACGCCATCCGCTTCGAGATCACCACCAACACCTCGCGCGCCGTGGACCACTACGTCCTGCCCGACATCTTCTAAAGCTCCAGATCTTCGTCGGTGAAAGACGCGCTGCACCTCAACCATTCCTTTTTTGCACAAAATATAGAAGCCACTTAAGTGGCGTCACTTGATCTGATTGGCAGATGCAAACCGTCTTGTGCTTTTACAGTTTAGTTGTACCTTTTAAGGCAATCACCGGTGGACTCCTACCGGCGTACACGGCAATGTTCCCCTTTTAAGTGAGAGTACGTTCTTGCTTCATTAGGCTTTAAAGAGGGCTCGATTGCGCTTGCTGCGCCTTTAAACACCACCCGGAGGTATGCATTGTAATTCAAGCAATTGTGAGCCAACCGCGCCTTCGTCCCACGCAGCAGCCAGGTGTTCGGAAAGGGAACAAACAAGAAAGCAAAAATAAGATCTTATATTTGAGTATGTTCAGTTTGACGGAGAAGAGCGGAGGAGGGTGAGAGTGGTCATGGCGGTGCATAGGAGGCACAGCACGCTGACCGCCGAGACCAGCGGACGCGACAACCCCGCGCCCAACGACGAGCCGCCCTCTGATAGAACATTCGATCACGATGATGATCGTGTTAGCAGCGACCACACATACATGCACACGAGCGCGCGCGCGCGCGCACGCACACACACACACCACACACACACACAGGGCAACGTACGGAGGAGTGCATGCGGCCACCTGCCGATCATGATTGCCAATACGAGGCCCGTGAGCAGGATGAACTGGAACACCGTGCGCAGCGTGACGTGCCTGCACGAACGTGTGCGTGCATGTGCGCGTGCGTGCGTGCGTCGTTGGTTGGAGAGTCCGTGGCGACCACCAGGAGAGCAAACAAGAGTGATGGGGAGAGAAGAGGCCCACCAGTCGCCGATGAACATCTGGCCGAAGATGAGCGAGAGAGGAGGCCGGAGACGAAGAAGGAGAGCGCCATGCAGGCCACGAACACCGTGGCCCCCACCAGCGGGTAGATCACCACCGCCATCAGAAAATCGCCTGGAAATGCATGTCAGTGTGTGGGGCGTGTGTGCGCGTGCGTGTGTCATGTGTGTCGTGCGTGTGCGGTGGCCGACGTACGGACAAAGCTGACGCCGCTGGGCTTGAGGCCGTGCAGCCAGCGTCGCGTGTGCCACGTGGCCAGGGTGATCGAGATCGCCAGCGACGTGCAGATCACCATGTACCCCACCACCCCGGACACTGCTATCAGTGAACCTGTACTCCCCACCATCGCGTAAGCACACGCACACGCACACACCGCACACGGCACGACACGCACACACCGCACGCGCACCGGTGATGATTCCGAACACGGTGGCGCCGTCGGCGAAGGAGAGGAGGTTGAGGGGGTCGGCCGTCGGCACGTCGTGCTTCCACCGCAGAGAGCCGAGGATGACCGACGGCAGCGCGAGGCCGAACAGGGCCGCCAGCGACGGGTCGTGGGCAGCGCTGAAGCTGGCCAGCCCGAAGCAGGCCGCGCCGTAGGCCAGCACTCGCGCGCGCGGACCCAGCAGCCGCCGCACCACCGCCCGGTCGAGCCCCAGCAGCGCCCGGTCCAGGCCCGTGTAAGGTGGCGGTGACGTCACTGGGCCTTGGCCGTCGGTGCAGAGCTGCTGCTTGCAGTCGAGGGCGGCGCGGAGGTAGAGCAGGCGGATGGCGCGGGCGAGGAGGAGCCAGGCGACGAGCGCGATGAGGGTGAGCGCCCAGGCGAGCAGGTGGCGGTGGCGCAGGGGCGAGGCCAGGTGGATCAGCACCAGCGCCAGCGAGACCAACAGGTTGTCCTTGCCCACCTCCGATGTCGGCTGCGCGTTCACTTCATTCAGACACACACACAGCGCCGCACACGCGCACACATTACAAGAAACACAACACGCCACAACACATACCTCGGATTCCTCTACGGGCACGGATTTGTGTGGTTCGGTGATTCCGCCAGCGGATGGCGAGCGCTGTCTGAGTGCCGAGGCGCTGTCGGCTCGTCGGGGCGAACGCAACTCCGGCAGAGCTGTTGTTGTTGGCTCTTCTTCTTCTTCTTTCTTGTTGGGCTGCGACGTTCTAGTATCGTCGCTCTCTCTTTTCACCGCCTCCACTTCCGCATTTTCGCTTTTCGCTTTCGTTTTTCTTCAGTTCGTCGCTTTCGCTCATCGCTTCCTCGCGTTCGTTCTTTATCGAGTTGGCGATTTCTTCCTCCGCTGCCTCTTCCTTCGGCGAACCTGCGACGCCCTCCAGTCCAGCCACATCCGCGGGTGGCACTTCATCGTCGACCACCGCCGGATCCGTTCCGGTCTTGGCCGACCCTCGCCGCGCCCGAGTCTCGATCGTCCCGCAGTTCGACATTCGGGCCGAGACCTCGCTCGCCGCAGACTCCACCACCGCGCCCGCCTCGTCGGCCGCCGTCAAGACGTGGCCCGAGGCAGCAGGGTCGTGGGCTTCGCCCGTCGACGTCGCCGCGGCCGAGGACGGCGGCGCCTGGTCGCTGGTGGGGCTCACTGTCGGCCGCCGCTGCGTGCCGAGCATGGTCTCCCGCCGCGTGCGATCGCGCGTCGCCATGACGGCTTCGGCGATCGTCGCGCTCATCGTCGCTCCGACCGTCGCCGCCTTCTTCCTATGTTCTCCTTCGTTATTGTCGTTGTCATCGTAGTCATCGCCGATGACTTGCCACCTGGTCGTTGAATCGGTTGAGGCCTCGGCGGCCTCCTGGCGCATTCGCCGCTGGACCTCTTTGAGAGACGACGAAAGCTGGCGGTGCACACCACCACCGCCGGTGCCGGCCTTGTGGGTCTTGCTGGCCTGGTGGTGGCTCCTCAGCTTGCGGCTGCCCAGCAGCGCTGCCGACGCAGGCTTCACGTGCTGCTGCTGCTTCTCGTTCTGCTGCTGCAGCAGCTGTTGCTGCTCGCGCTCCTTCTCGAGCACGACGAGGAACAGTCGCCGGAAGCGCTCAAAGTCGACCCGCACGTCGCCCTCCGCCGCCTCCTGCTGCTTGCGCGGGCTCCGGGGCACGCTGCCGCTGCTGCTGCCGCTGGGCTGCGGCTGAGTGGAAGCGCCGGCGGCAGTAGTGTCGGGGTGGTCGACAACGGAGCGGATGAGACGGTCGGCCTCGGCCTTGTCGTACTTGAGGCCGGCCACGTGGGCCAGGTCCTTCATGAACTTGTGGGCCTTGGCGGAGCTCAGCTCTCCGCTCTTGCGCTTGTCGTACCGATCCTGAGTAGAAAAAAACCAAAAAATAGTGAGTGCGTGAGGGGAGTCGTCGGTGCGTGGGAGCACTACGAACCCAGACTTGGGCCAGGTCTTGGCTGGTGACCTGTGCTGGCAGTTGTATGGGACCTGCACTGCCGCTGTTCCCCTGTTCAAGTACACATAAATATATAATAATAAATAATTATATTCACAATTAAAAAGCCCAATTACCCTTTTGCGGGCACCACAAGAAAGCCTCAAGGAGGGAGGGTGAAGGTGGTACGCGTACCATCACTTCAAGCAGAGGCCTGTGGGGCGCTGGAGCTGCAAGTAAAAGAAGGGCAGTAGTGTAGGTGGTCACCGTTTCCTGAAAGCGTGAGAATGCAAAAGGTGTGTGGGCTTGTGTTGGCTCTCCCGTGGTTGCTCAAACCTCCATTCAAGCCATGCGCCAGCATTCCGGGCATAGCGCGTTATAAAACGCCAACGCTTTTGTCCCATTGGATCACGCTCCGCGGAGCACATTCTCCCGAAGCGTCGTGGCCGCGGCCGAAAAGCGGCGAGACACAACCGCGCCAACAACGAAAGTGCCCGACACTGACAGGTGATCACACAACACTACACCAAAGTCTTCACATGTGGCAGTGTATACTGTACAATATTACATATGTTGGGTTGATGATTGGATGTCTCCATCACCTCCACCAGCTGATC
>NW_004457321.1:28537-41556 GCF_000313135.1 Acanthamoeba castellanii str. Neff | reverse complement strand
TCTTGCTGGCCTGGTGGTGGCTCCTCAGCTTGCGGCTGCCCAGCAGCGCTGCCGACGCAGGCTTCACGTGCTGCTGCTGCTGCTTCTCGTTCTGCTGCAGCAGCAGCTGTTGCTGCTCGCGCTCCTTCTCGAGCACGACGAGGAACAGCCGCCGGAAGCGCTCAAAGTCGACCCGCACGTCGCCCTCCGCCGCCTCCTGCTTGCGCGGGCTCCGGGGCACGCTGCCGCTGCTGCTGCTGGGCTGCGGCTGAGTGGAAGCGCCGGCGGCGGCGGTGTCGGGGTGGTCGACGACGGAGCGGATGAGACGGTCGGCCTCGGCCTTGTCGTACTTGAGGCCGGCCACGTGGGCCAGGTCCTTCATGAACTTGTGGACCTTGGCGGAGCTCAGCTCTCCGCTCTTGCGCTTGTCGTACCGATCCTGAGAGGAAGAAACCGAATGGTGAGTGCGGTCGGCGCGGTGCGTGCGATCGTGCGTGTGCGGTGCGTGCGGTCGGTGCTAGGAACGTAGGAGCAACGGACCCAGACTTGGGCCAGGTCTTGGCTGGTGACCTGTGCTGGCAGTTGTATGGGACCTGCACTGCTGCTGTTCCCCTGTTCAAGTACACATAAATATAAAATAATAAATAATTACATAATTTATTATATTCATAATTAAAAAGCCCAATTACCCTTTTGCGGGCACAACAAGAAAGCCGCAGGAGAGTTGGGTGGGGAGGGCGAAGGTGGTACGCGTACCATCACTTCAAGCAGAGGGCCTGGGGCGCTGGAGCTGCAAGTTAAAGAAGGGCAGTGTATGTGGTCACCTGTTTCCTGAAAGCGTGAGAATGCAAAAGGTCTGTGGGCTTTGTGTTGGCTCTGCCGTGGTTGCTCAAACCTCCATTCAAGACGTGCGCCAGCATTCCGGGCATAGCGCGTAATAAAACGCCAACGCTTTTGTCTAATTGGATCACGCTCCGGAGCACATTCTCCCGAAGCGTCGTGGCCGCGGCCGAAAAGCGGCGAGCCACAACCGCGCCAACAACGAAAGTGCCCGACACTGACAGGTGATCACACAACACTACACCAAAGTCTTCACATGTGGCAGTGTATACTGTACAATATTACATTTGTTGGCTGTTGATGATTGGATGTCTCCATCACCTCCACCAGCTGATCTCTATCTACAACGAGGAGTCCTTGTCCAGTGGGGGCTGGTGGTGTGGCTGTTGGTGGTGGTGATGATGTTGTGTAGTGGAGAGGAGTGGTGGCAAGGAGTAGCCGTTGCCAGCGCTCATGATGACGGCCATGTCGCTGTGGAGGAGCTGGTGGTGGTGATGATGCTGAGGCGGATGACGTTGATGCTGGTGATGCTGGTGATGTTGATGTTGGTGCGGCTGGAGGTTGTGGAGAAGAGGCAAGAGCGCGGGCTGGGGCGGCGAGGAGTTGAGGTGGTGCTGATGGTGCGGCGAGAGCAGGTGGCTCATGGAGTGCGGCGCGGCGTGGGTCACTAGCGACGGCAGCGGCGCCGAGATGATCGTGTTGTGGAACGAGTGCGGGTTGTGCTCCATCGCCACCTGCGTGAGATGGTGACGATGCGGCGGAAGCGGCTGGTGGTGGTCGCCGTGGTGCTGGAGGTGAGCCAGGTCGACCAGGTCGAGCTCGGCACCAGAGGGGACGGCGCTCCCCGGGGAGCCGTGGCCATCGCCGGGCTCCGGGTGCGCAGCGGGGGCGTAGGTGGGGATCGACGACGAGGAGGACGTGGGTGAGGTCTCGCGTTCGCTGTGCTCCTCCTCGTCAGCGCCGGCGCTGAACTCGGCCCGCTCCAGCCCCTCATCGTTGGCCTCCTCGTTGCCCGCGGTACTCTGTGCTGTTCGTTGCTTCTTCGGCTCTCGTGGCAGTGGCGGCAGCTGCAGCACATCAATTAATCAGCATAACGACGACAACGACGACGATGAGGATCACGAACTACAGTTGCGATGAGAGAACGCGGAGGTGAACGGTCATGAACGCACCTCGTCCATGTTGACGCCCGCCTGGTATTGTCTCTGCCAGCGCCGATAGTTCTTGGTGTGATTGCTCATCCGTATGTCCGGCCGCACGCCCTCCACGTGCCTCCTCAAATAATACAATTGGCCTGCCAACATTTCGCCATTCACACACGCACAATCAGCCGTGCACCGTGTGATGTGATGTGTGTGTGTGTGTGTGTGGTGTCGTATGCGTGCGTGAACGTGCAATACCTGGTTTGTTCATGTTGACGGCATAGCCGCAACAGAAACACTCCACTTGGAAGATGGAGGTGGCACGGAAGGGACTCGGGGCGTGCTGGGTGTCCAGCGCGAATCGCTCCACCTTCTCCCGCCAGTCCGCCACCGTGAGCCGCTTGCGCTTGCGGCCCGCCACGCTGCCGCCCGGGCGTCCGCCGCCCGGGCTGCCGTCCTTGTCCACCGTGTCGCCGCCGGCGCCGCCGCCGTTGCCGCTGCCAGCGCGAAGTTGCTTCTGCTCGATCTGCTTCTTGAGCACCTTGTACTTGAGCATGTTGGGCACGTCGCCCTCGGTGATGCCCAGCTCCTCCTTGAGCGCGAAGACGAGGCCCAGCGGGAACTGGAGGCGGTGGAAGACGGCGTCGTCGTCGCTGGCGAGGGTCGTGCGCAGCTGCTGGCGGGTCAGGAGCCACTCCTTCTCGAGCTGGAGGGTGAAGGGGAGGACGTCGTCGGGCTGCTTGCCCAGCTTGATGGCGAGGCGGGCCATGATGCTACGCGTCGTCTCGCCGCGGCTTCCACCCTCATCTTCTGCTGCGGTTTCATCTTGGCGGGCAGCTTCTGAAGCGTCTGGAGAGATGAAGGCTGATACGTTCTTGTCTTCGTCTTCGTCTTCTTCTACCTCGGCCTCGTAGGAGGTATTGCAGAGCTGCAGGCCGTCGTCGTCATCCACGCTGTCGTCGAATTGGTCACGAACGTTGATGGGAATGGGGCCGCTACGCGCAAGGTCGAGGTTCGATTCTTGCGACGAAGAGGTGTCTTCGTCTCGGCTGAGTTGTTCTACAGTGTACCCTTCTCCTTCGTCGTCGGCGTTGGCGTAGACATGGGCGAGAGCTCGAACATCGACTTCGTCATCGTCTGCCCTCAGGTATCGAGCCGTGGGGTCCGAATCGCCGTCCTGCTCGTGGTGCAAATGGTGAAGCTCGAGGACTTCAAGGTCGTCGTGTTCTAGGCCTCCATCATCATCATCATCATCATCGAGCGCCCCCCGCCCATTTTCGTCTGCCGCATTTTCCTCTTCGGCAATGTCATAATCTCGTCTAGAAATTGGAGATCGAGAGGTGCTTGGCGTGGTGCAGGTGTGAATCTTGGGCATTCCCACCTGCTCCATTCCCTTCTTTCCCTCGGACCCGTTGACTCCCGTCTTTCTTCTTCGAATCGTTGCCCAAGCAAACTTGCCCAGTTGCGTTTCGTTTTTCCCTATTGCTTTGTAATCGTTTTCGTTTGGCTGAAATTTTTGGGTTTCGCCTGAGTAAAGCGGTTCGTTGCGTTCGCAAGGCATGAGCCGGCGGTGCCTGCGAATTCTTTGTGGAGGCAAGGATGAAGCGAGCGACGATGGCCCCACGCGCACCGGGTACCCATCCTTCTTGGCCCTACAAAATTCCGCACCGAGATTTTCCATTTCCATTTCCATTTCCCTCATCCACGATCGATTTACGCCCCATGTAGCTGTCCAGTTTCGCCTTGTATTATTCTTGATCTGTTGTATTTGCTTGTTCGGTCTTTTTCCCTTCAGTTGCTGACTTTTTAATAGATATTGGATGATTAACACCACACAATAACGCCTCCTCTTGGGTGTGCAGCCAAACGTCGGCGCTGCACGCGTGCGTGAGCATCATCAAGTGCGTGGTGGGTGCCGGTTCCTTCTTCCTCCCCTACGGCCTGAAGAAAGGTCCGCCACCACATGCATTGCGTGTTGTGTTGCGCGTGTCACACGCTGTGTCGCGTGCTGTGGTGTTTCGAAATGTCATCACGCGACACTCATGAGCGCCATGCGTGTTGTGTGTTGTGTTGTGTGTTGTGTGTTGTGTGTTGTGAGGCAGCTGGGCTGTGGGGCGGCGCCATTGGTATCCTGGTGCTCGGGCTCTTGTGCGACTACATCGACTACCGGGTCATCCAATGCAAGCGGAAGCTCTTCGGCGGTCGGACCATCGCCTATCCCGACCTGGCCGAGGCCACCTTTGGTCTCTGGGTGGTAAGACACCTCTTTCATCGCACGACACGACTACACGACCAACGACACGCAACTTATACTCCTACTCCATGTTGTTGGCGTCTTCGCAGAGAAGAATGTCATATGTATTTCTACTGATTCAAGGGCTGGGTGCTTGCGCTGTCTACGTCGTGTTCTGGTACCCTTGTCAGTCTTCACGCAGCACACACGCACACACGCCACCTCTCGGTTACAACTGTGGTTTATTTATTTATTTATTATTTATTTGTATTTGTTGTGTGTGTGTGTAGTGGTGATCTGCTACATGCGATCGCCGACCGTCTGACTGTGCTGGAGTGGGTCCTGATTATCGGTACCGCCGCCGCGACCTCCCGGGAAGGCCGTTCGTCTTTCTTCTTCATCATCTAAATCTTGTCACCTCGCTGCCGACACAGGCGCGATCGAAGTGTTGCTCTCGTGGATCAAGTCCTTCTCCTACGTGGGCTTGACCTCCGTCGCCGGCGATGCCGCGCTCGTCCTCGGTAAGCACACGACACGCAACGACACGACACGACACGACACGCATGGCACTAATTCGATTTGAGTGTAGGGGTGGCGGTGGTGTTTGTGTACGGCTTCAAGGACGGCGGTTTCATCGATTCGCCGCTCAACATGCCGGTGATCCGGATCGAGACCTACCCGCAGTTCTTCGGCACGGCCGCCTTCCTGTTCTCCATCACCATGTACCTCTTCCCCATCGAGAGCTCCATGCGCGAGCCCAAGCGTTTCAACGCCTCCCTCCACATCGCCTTCTTCATCACCACCATCGGTATGCACTCCTCCTTTCGCCTTCGCGGTCTGTCTTCCTCCACACATTCAATGCTTAGCAATCGTGCGTGTGCGGTTGTGTGTGTGTGTGTGTGTAGGCAATGTGGTGTTTGCCAGCTTCGCGTACATGTTCTTCGGTGACGATGTGCAGCAGATCGTGATCGACAACCTGGGCCAGTCGGTCTCGGTCACCATCGCCAAGGTGGCGCTCGTGCTCGACCTGGTCTTCACCTTCGTCATCGTCTTCGTCCCGTGCCGCACCGTGGTCGAGGAGTCCATCCTGGGCCGCGCCGGCCTGTGGCACTGGTGGCGCGTGGGCCGGTTCGAGCCCTCGCCCTCCTCCTCGCTCGTCTCGTCGCCCTCGCTCTCGACCACTTCGTCCACCCTCTTCGTGTCGACGCCGCGCTCATCGCCGGCCGCGTCGCTCACGTCGTCGTCCTCGCCGTCGACCTCGCTCGCGTCGTCGTCGGGCCGCGTCGACAGCGCGGGCTACCTGCTCCCACCCGGCGCCTACGTGCGGCTGGGCAGCGCCGACAGCGGAGGCATCGGCGGCGGCGGCGTGGGCAGCATCAACTACAGCACGCAGCAGGACCACTTCGTCACGAGCGAGGACCGCGGCCTTGGCCTGGGCCTCGCGGATGATGGCGCGGAGCCGCGGGAGGAAGAAGCGGACGACCTCGTGCCCCACTGGGAGCGCGTGCTCGTGCGCACCGGCATGATCGCCGCCATCGTCGGCCTCGCCTGCGCCATCCCCAACGTCATAGGCACGTACCACGACACACACAGCACACACGCGACACACACGCGACACGCGCACTGATGACGATGATGTGTGCAGACCTGGTGGGGTTGATCGTGGGGATCTCGAACAGCATGAACTCGTTCGTGCTGCCGACGCTGATCTACATGCGGGTGCGGTACCGGGAGAAGAACGAGGGCTTTGTGAGCGTCTACGACCTCAAGGAGCAGCGCGACGAGGACGCGCGCCGGGAGCGAAGAGAGAAGCGCAAGCGAGACGCCGCGAAGACCGCGAAGAAGAAGCGACAGCAGCGACGACAGAACGACGACGCTGTCGATGACGGAGGAGGAGGCGATGATGGGCGAGGGTTGGACGAGGAGGGAGGAGGTGCCGACGTGAAGGGCGAGCGACGAGGCCTCTTCAGCGGCCGAAGGCCGGCCTACGGCATCGACAGCAACGGCGACGCCGAGGGCGACGGCGACAGCGCTGGCCCGAGCGGCAACGGCGACGGCGACGATGATGGCGGCGACAGCGACAGTGAAGGCGAAGGCGGTGATGGCGGGCGAGGGCAGCAGCAGTACCGGGCGAGGGAGGACAGCGAGGCGAAGCGTGACAGCGGGACGAAGTGGCTGCTGTGGATGCAGCAGACGTCGCAGGGGCGCAGGGGCAACGAGCGACGGAGCGGCGTGCGCTACTGGGTGCGCGAGGCCGCACACTGGGCGTTCCACTCGCTCATCGTCGTGTTCGGCCTCGCCATGGGCGTGCTCACCACCGTCCAAGCCTTCCAGACCGTCATCGCCGACTACTCCTAGCCCCCAATGGTGCGGACTCTGTATGTTAATGAATTCTTCCATCTATCCGCGTGTGTCGTGTGTGTCGTGTGTACATGTGTTGTGTCGTGTGTACGTGTGTCGTGTCGATCAGATCCAATCGAGGATAGACTCGAGGTACATGGCCTTGGCGATCAGGGTCGACATTTCCTCCAGCGGGTTGCTATCGTCGTCGTCTGCTTCGTCGTCGCTGGCGCTGCTGAACTCTTCTTCAGCGTGGGCATCGGCGGCGGCCAAGTGGCGGCTCTCCTCCACCGAAGCTGTACCGCTCTCGCCTCGTTCGGTCGGCGCTCGACGGCCACGCCTACGGTCGCGCTCGCTCCGGTTGTGGCCGTCAGGGACAGGCCTGATGTCGTCCGCGCTGTCGGGCGAGGAGGTCCTCCATTTCTTCAACGGAGAGGAGCTCGCCGAGTGGCTCCGCCTGGACGATCCCTGCAGCGATCGCGGCAAGCAAGGCTTGGCGGCGTCATCGTCCCGTCGTCGCTTCTTCGCGCCAACCGTCGCAGTTGAGTTGGTGGTGGTCCGCTCGGTTGACGTCGCGGGTGGCGTGCCTCGCCTCGCGCTGTTCCCGAACAATCCCCGGCGCCTGCTGCTCAGGGCCTGGAACGTCGACGAAGTCTGGGAGGCTCGAGGTCGTTGGGTTGCCGTCGCCGGAGAGGGCGCAGAGGCTGCGGGGCCGAAGTGTCAGTAAAAGAAAAGGAAATAGATAAAAAGAAAGGAAAGAAATACCTTCCTGCCAATCTTCAGCGTTGTCGTCTTCATCATCTGAATCGGTTGCAGAGTCGCTGTAGCTGGATTCGAGAGTATCGTACGAGTCCAAATCTTCATCGCTTGCTTCTGAATCGTAGTCGGGATCTTGCACCTCCTCTTCCTCTTCCTCCTCGTCTTCGTCCACGGCCATTCCCTTTTCCTCTCGGCAGCTGCGTTCGAAGGGGACATCCACAAGAGCGAGCACGTCCAAGCGCTCCTTGGGCAGCTTGCCCTCGCGCGCCAGCTGCCTCTGCTTCTCGATCCACTTCCTCATGTCCTGATCCATCGCCTGGACGCGCCTGGACCACGTCCCTCGGCCGCCGCTACAACGCGGTACCCTCAACGAAGGTGAATTTGAGCCTCGGTTCGCAATCCAGTCAAGCAATCGATTAACCTGCGACGTCCATTCGCTCGAATCTGATCTGGCGAGATTTGCGCCGCTACTCGCGTTGCGATTCGTTGCGTTTGGATTTGTCGAGGCCTTTCCAACGTCTTTGGACAACCTGGGCACGGGAATGGCACGGCTCTTCCTCCCTCCCACAATGCTCACCTCCTTCGCGTCGTTCATTGCTTCTTCTGGAACTCTGAGCGCACAGTTCAGCGTGGTAAAAAAAAGGCCAAGAAAAAGAGTTGCGTTGACCGGGAATCGAACCCGGGTCTAGTGCTTGGAAGGCACCAATGCTGCCACTATACCACCAACGCTTACTTGTCACACAGGCACTGCACAGTGTTTTGAACTACGACCTCTGCTCCGTAAAAAAGGGACCACTTCCAAGAAAAAAGATCAACGTTTGGTTTGGTTGAGAGTTTACTCGGAGATGAGCGACGAGAGGGTGAGGGCGTGGGCCCGTATGGATGCATGGACTGCCTTTGTTGACGGCCACCCGCCCCTTGCCGCCCTGGCCAGGCTGGCCGACGACAAGCACATCTTCGTGCAGCCGCTGGTGGAGCTGTGCCGGCTCAAGCTCGAGGAGATGGCCCTCTGTGGCGACCTCGACCTGGCCCAGCTGCAGCGCGTTGCCCCCTACCTGGAACTTCTGCCGGCCGCGCTCGTGCGCCGCTTCGTGCACTCCCTGCTGGTCAAGAGCCTCACCGGCCTCTTTCCGCTGTGCCTTCCCCTGTCATCCCAACCCATATTTTGTATTTATATATTTATTCTCGATTTGTTTTATCATTTATCTTTTTTTATCATCTTGATAAATATTAAATACTGTTAAAATGAATTACTAATAAATGACAGGTCGTTGCTAGGGCGCCAGCAAGTTGTAGGGGAACACCAGCTGCACCTGGTCTTCCCCTACGCCGTGCTCCGCCACTGTCCCCTCGTACGTCGCTCTCTCGCCTGGGTCGACGTTAACATGTGCCACAGTCCCTGAGTGTCCCCCCAAAGGTGTGCCGTGTGGATCACTGGCCCGACGGCTTCATCCAATTCGCCATTCCCGAGAGCACCGACGGCTACTTCTGCTCGGCGTGCCTCACCATCGCCTGCGGTACCTGAGATCGGCTTCTCCAACCTGCCCGACCTTTCCTCTTCGTTCTTCGTTCTTCTTCGTTCTTCTTCGTTCTTCTTCGTTCTTCTTCGTCTCACGGCCTTGTGTCGTCGTTACAGGGGACTGCTTGTCCGAATGTCAGGTCTGCCAAGCGCTGGTGTGCAAGAACTGCGGGACCTTCACCCAGTAACACCGCCCGGCCTCTCTCACTCAGCAATCAGCCATGATCAACCATCCCATCACTCATTCTCGGTGTCGTGTCGTGTGCGCGTCGTGTTGCGCGTCGTTGGTCGTGTGGTGTGGTGGTGCAGTGGCAACGTGCCCAAGCTCACGGAGCGGGAGTGGGAGAAGGCCGGGAAGCCCGTGCCGCTCGAATTCCGGTCTGCCGACATGTGGACCTGCATCGGGCCATGTGAGCCGCAGGTTTGGCCTGGCCTCTCTTGATAGTGTGCTGAACCACTACTAACTCCCTCTCATTCGTTGCGTGTCGTGTCGTTGGTCGTGTCGTGTGTCGTGTGTCGTGTCGTGTCGTGTGTCGCGTGTGGTGATTGTATCATCAGCGCACGTTCTCTTGGGCGCTGCAAGCCCAAGAAGAGTACGAGCACAAGATCTGGGCGCACGCCAGCGAATTCGCCGCGTGCCTGCACTGTTATCGGTCGCTTGCGGTACACCGCCCACCAACCAACCAACCGCCCGCCACCACCCAACCACCAACCACCAATCACTGACCTGTCTTCCCCCCCCCAACAAACCACCACTCGACAGGACAGCTATGGGAGCACGATGCTGCGGGAGGAGATGAACCGCCTGGAGGCCCAGATGTTCAGTGAATGCCAGGAATGCTGCGAACTGGTACCGGTCCCCCCTTCGTGCGGGTATCAGGCCTCGACTTGCGGGCTGATCGATATGCGTCGGGCGTTGCGCAGGCCTGCACAACGGGAAGGTGCGCGACGAGCTGCGAGGAGTGCCACAAGGTGACTTGCCACAACTGCAGCGACGAGATTACTCCTTGCCAGCGATGCACGAAGGAGGCCGTTTGTGAGCACTGCCTGTTCTCCTTGTACGTTCTTTCTCCCCATCAACTTTCACCGCACACACCGCACACACCGCACACACCGCACACACGCACCGCACACACCGCACACACTGAAACTTAAGTTGGCAGAGACTTCAATCGGGAGGACGAGGCGCTGGTGTGTTGGAGCTGCTACAAGGAGACGCTCGATTGCAAGAAGCGCGTGGCGGCCATGGTGGCCTGGCTCGACCCCGAGAGCCTGCCGCCGGCCGTGAGAGACCGGCTAGCCGCCGGCATCGCCCAACACGGCGGGCGCGTGGTGTGCCGACCACCACTCGCCACGGCCGACGCCAGCCAACAAGGCCCGCCCGTGACCCACGTCATCTCGGCCGCCGAGCCCTGGCCTCGATCCGAGCGGCCGACGCCTGTGCTGCGGCCGGAGACCGTGTTGGCCTGGCTCGCGTGCCTCGCCACCACCGCACAACACCGGTGCTGACGTCAGCAAAATATATTTCAACTTTATGTACACATTCACACCAGCTCAGCCGCGGGAGGCGGAGCACATGTCGCAGGTGGCGTTGTGCCGGGCGTTGAGGAAGGTGCACGTCCCGCAGGCCCACTGGGCCGCGCTCGCTTCCGAAGCCGACGACGTCGATGAAGATGAAGAGGAAGCGAAGACGCCGAAGTGGCGGCGGAGGCGGTGGCGGCGGCGGCGGGGAGTTCGGACCCGCCGAAGAGGTAGAGCAGCTCGGCGAGGTTCTCGAGGCGGTCGCGGTACTCGAGGTTGCGGTAGTGGTTCTCCGGTACGCCGCGCATTCCGTGAATCGCGCCCCACAGAGAGGCCGCAATGCTGCGCCCGTCGCAACAATCCACCGCGTTACACTCATGTGATGTGGTTGGTGCGTGTGAATGTGCGGAGTTGTGTGCGTGTGCGGTGTGTGTGTGTGGTGCGTGTTGCATACCTGCCGGTGCTGTCAGAGTCTCCAGCATGCAGGGCCGCCTTCAACAGAAGTTCATTCCACGACGAACCTGCGCTCAGCAGGGCTGATTGGCCAAACAATTTACAAAAACAAAAAATATAAAGTGAGCCACTCTTGTAATACAGAACAAACACTTCAAATAATAATAATTAGAATAATTATTTATAATAATGAGAATAATAATAATAATGTCGCACCGTCGTAAGCAATGATCACTGCGTCGTGGCCTGGTGGTGGTTGAGAGCGAGAAGTGAGCAAATGCGATGTACGCGCGCGGGGGGAAGTGGTGGTCAGGGACCTGAAGAGCCGCCCCAGCCGTCGAACGAGAGCTTCTTGTAGAAGGCGTCGCGCTCCACCACGCCCCACCTCGCCGGAAACGCTGGCACGTCGCTATGAAATAGACCGCGCTCCTGCGGTCGTTCGAGAATTGTGATGTGATGGTGTGCCGGTGTGCGGTGTGCGCGGTGTGTTCGTGTTTCATTTTTGCGAGGTACCTCCATGTACTTCATCCAGGCCTTCTCGAAGTAATCGATGCCCTCGGCGTAGTGCTCAACGTCGCGGCCCACGCCCTGAAGGTACTCCTTTGCCTTGGGCAAGTGCTCGAGCAGCCCGTGGCCCCACTCTATGTGCGGGCGTGTGCGTGTGTGGTCGTGCGTGTGCGTGTCAGTGAGACTTGTGCTGAACGAAGTTGCGGCAGAGCGCGTACTCGGCAGCGGCAGGCCCTCGACAGCAAACGCCGTGAACAGCGCAGACGCGAACGCGCCGAGGAAGCCAACGGGGTGGTTGCTGATGACGGCGATGCCGCCAACAATGATGACGATGGCGAAGGTGGTGATTCACGCGGTAAGTTCCAAGCGATCTATAAACAAAACGGGCCAAAGAAAGACGACGTACTGGGTCATGCGGCCGCTCTCGATGGAGAGCTCGACGAGCCGGTCGCGGTTGGCCTCGCCCGGAAATCGCAGCCCGATGCACTGCGCCACACAGACGACAACCGATGGTAATCAATCGACTAACCTACATGACACGACCAGCCAAGTCAAGAAAAAACACGAACCATGGCTCGCATCGCTCCGCCGCAGCCGCCGCCCTTGGGGTCTGTTGACGCTCCACGCGGCCACAAACACGTCGTGAGCGTTGTCGACAACGTTATTGAAATATCTAAAGAACGTGGAGAAGGCAGTGGAACCGTAGGGAATCTGGTTCCAGGGGACGGGTGTGATGCGGGTGCCCTCGAACGGGATGATGCCCTCCATCATCATCAGCGTCTCCATCGTCTTCTCTCCCGCCGCTGCACACAACACAAGCCAATCAGTTAGTTCGCACGTCGTGTGCGGTGGTGCGTGTGTGCGGTGGTGCGCGTGTGCGGTGCGTGTGCGAGGCATCCATACCTCGTCCTTCCATGTCTTTGCCGCAGGCCACGTACTTGCGCGCCAGCTTGTCTTCCAAATCCTTCATGCTGGCGGCGGCCAGGAAAATGCGTTCCTTCAGTGAGAACGCGCCGCACACATGCACATGGCACACGCACACGGCACACTGACCGCACACACCTTTCCCAATCGTCAACCAGGGCTTCGGCGGTGGCGATGTGCATCACGGTGTCGTCGCTCACGCGCCAGTCTCTTCGGTTCACTCTGTGGTGTGTTCGAAACCGCAGAGTCAGCGGGCAACACAACAGTTGGCTTGCTTGGGGGGTGACGAGGTGGTGGTCAGGCGCGTACGTGAGGGCAGAGATGCCGCCCAGCTCGCCCAGCTGCGCGTGGATGCGGGGGCCGTCCTTGAGGAACTCCCACTTGCCGTTGCGGAACCCAATCGCGTCCCCCACCCCGCCCAGCACCTGCCGCCCAAGAAAATAAATAAATAAATAAAAATTACAACAAAAATATATCCTGTACAAATGAATGGTAATGAGCAAGTTGGTACCATAGCAGCACGGTAACGTTGCTCCATCTATGCTTGGTTCTAACTTCAAATGTTTGATGGATTGATTTTTAAACGCAACGGCTTCTGCTACAAAAATTCCAAGAATTAAACGCGGTCGCCAAGAAATGTCATTTTTCTTTACATTTCTCAACTTATTCCCCTTCGGCAGTTTTTTGTTGCGGAGAACAAGAAGGCACAGCAAGAGATGGGCAATAAGGTGAGCATCAGCAAGGACGAGCTCGAGTCGATTCAGTCCGAGTCTCAGCGTACGTTGCGTGCATGGTCTTCCTG
>NW_004457321.1:16337-27625 GCF_000313135.1 Acanthamoeba castellanii str. Neff | reverse complement strand
TCGATCAACTCGACGAACGGAGCGTTACACAAAGAAAGAAAGCTGTAGAGAACATAGAACACAAGATGGAGAGCACCAGATTGAAATCGCGAGGAGATTATGAAGAAGGCGGCAGCAGCTTGTTCGGCAAGCCGCCAGGCCTCGTGGCGGTGCTCATCGGTAATGCGGTGGTGCTCGTGGCTGCGGTGGTGCAGGGCGCAGTCTACTACAGCATGCTGCCCGATGAACTGCCCGCCCACTTCGACTGGCAAGGTACTGGCCAATTAATTAAGATTATCATTTTTATTTTTATTTCAATCGATTTTATTCTGTGTAAGCTGGTGTTAATCGATTTATGATTGAATTCAAGTGAATTACATTTAAATAATTAGAATTCTTTATAACCAGGCAAAGTGGACGCGTACCGATCCAAGGCGTTCATGGTGGGCATCTACCTGGCGGCGGTGATCCTCGCCCAGGCTCTCTTCATCTTGCTCGGCCATCTCCTGCCGAGCTGCAGCGGCGGCGGCGCGGCGCTCCAGGTGCCCGCGCGCGAGTACTGGCTCAACCCGGCCTTCCCCGAGCGACAGGAGCGGGCCTTCGCCTACTTGAAGTTCTGGCTCATGGGCTTCGGCATGACCTTCGGGGCCTACCTGGTCCTCTTCTTCGCCATCGTCTTCCACATGGCCTACACGGGCGACCACAGCGGCTTCTTCTGGTTCTTCTGGCCACTCACCATCGCCTACCTCGTGCTGGTCGCCTTCGGCGTCTACTCGCTCTACTCGCACTTCCTCAACGAGCCCATCAAGGAGGCCCTCATCAACTACGCCGAGATGGGCGGCTCCTACGAGACCTTCTCCACCCCGTCCCGCATCTACTACCAGTAGTAGAAGCAGTAGTAGTCGTCCCTCTTCTTCTTCGCGTGTATATACCGTCTTTGTGTAGTGACTCTCAACGTTCACGTTCAATCAACAACAAAAGAGCAAAGGAGCTGAACATCAAAAGTTGGCCGAGATCTCGTACATCTGGTCGATGTTGACCGTGATGCGACCATCCCTGTCATAGTCCAGCCTGTGTGTCGTGTGTCGTGTCGTGTGTCGTGTGTCGTGTCAGCGATGCAAGGAAAGAAGAGAGAGAGAAAGGGTCTCGAGAAGAAGACGCACCGCTCGAGGACGGACCGGGCGAGGGCGATGTGGGCGACGATGCTGATGAACTCGGCCATGTTGAGGCCCATGCCCGACCGGTTGTACTTGTTGTAGAGCCCCTGCGCCGCCTTGAACGAAACGTTCGTGAATCCGCCCTTGAGGATGGCCTCGTGGATCTCCCGCGCATCAAGCCTGCCGTTGCCGTCTTTGTCTCCCTGTCGTGTGTGTGTGTGTGTGTGTGTGTGCGTGTCAACAGGTGGCTTGAGAACAGCTTGTCGAAGAGGAGGTGGTCACCATTTTGAACGTTTGCTGCATGCTGAGCAAGAACTTGTGCAGCGACGCATACTCGTTGAAGTCTGGTCACAGGAAACGCGTCAGTGGTGATGGCGATGTCAAGCGTAGCAACATGGCAATAAACGAGAGAAGGAGGAGGTACCGATGGTGCCGTTGCCGTCGACGTCAAAGACGCGGATGAGCTTCATGCCGTTGTCGATGCCCAGGACGGAGCCGCCCACGGCCACGTTGGCCAGCTCGTTGGCCGAGATCGAACCGCTGTTGTCCCGATCCATGCTCCTGCACGCCGCACCAACATCGACTTATGTCAACACGACGATGCCCATTCACTCGAGTGCTCTACGCCGCACACATCGAATTGGTGAGTTGTACGCACCTGAACCAACGCTGGAGTTCGTACAGCTCCTGCTGGGGAATCTGCGAGTAGTACTGGCCGCACTGTAACAACACCCAGCAGGGTGAGCGTGATCGCACTTCAAGTAACGTGCTGGCGATGAAATGGTGCTTACCCATCCCTGAGGCTGGGCGGCAGCACCGGGTCGAGGCGGCTGCTGCTGCTGCTGCTGTGGCGGAGGGGCACCACCGGCATAGTGGCCAGGTTGTTGTTGTTGTGGTTGTTGTTGTTGTGGTTGCTGCGGCATGCCGCCCTGCTGGGGCTGGCCCTGGTAGTAGTACTGCTGACCCTGCGGTTGCTGCGGCGGCATGCCTCCGCCCTGCTGGGGCGGACCATACCACTGCTGCTGCTGCTGCTGCTGCTGCGAGCCAGGCGGTGGGTACTAGAACCAAAACCGGTCGTAAGTGCAGGACACCATCCGAATCATTTAAAAAAACATCTAAGACCATGTGATGCATTGTTCCGCAGGTGAGATGAGATGGAGTGGAGTGGAGTGGAGTGGCAGTACCTGCTGCGGTTGCTGTTGGTAGGGGTAGGCCATCAAGTCGTCTCGAGACACTTCGGTGTGGTTGTGGTGGTGATAGATTGTGAGTGTGCTGCGCTGCGCGGTCTTTGCGTGTATTGCCTTCAAATAAAAATAAAATAAAACGTCAAGAAAGTAAACGTTCACTGCAACATGGCCGCGGTGGAGGTGGTGGGCTACGAGGACGTGCGACTCACTGATACGGCCAGCGTGCTGGCCCGTGCTTTTGCAACCGACCCCGTCTTCTCATGGGTTCTTCTTCCGCACTCAGCTGACGTCGATGCAACTGTCAGTACTAACAGACTGAGTGGGGATTTCTTTCCGTTGGTGCCAACCTCCAGCTTACGAGCCACCTGGGGTCAGCCGGCAGGATGACCGCCCTCCACGAGATAATGGTACACCCTCTGCTTTGTTCATCTGCCTTAATTTTATTATTTATTTATTTATACATTCATTGATGTGTGGTGCACGTGCAGGAGACGCTCACCAGAGCGATTTACGCACCACACGGGGAGTCCTATCTGGCGTTGCCCGAGGGTGCCAAAGCGGCGCAGACGGACATCAAGCTCAAGGGCGTCCTCCTTCTGCACCCGCCTCTCGTGAAGGAGAGCTTCGTGGACCACATGAAGCATGGCATTCACAGGTAATTAGGCAACCTTCACTGCTCTTGCCCCGGGTGTCTCTGTTTCCACACTCATTCGCTTCTGTGTGTCGGGCTGCAGGCTGCCTGTGATCACTGGGCTGAAGGGAATGGGCAAGATCCTGCCCTCACTGCTACGCAGCAGCCTGCTTAAAGAAGTCGTTATGGACGACTTGCTCGGTACTCTCCAACGACACGACACGACATGACACGACACGACCAACGACACGACAATGCAATGGGGCTTACCCGTTTGTATGTGCTGCAGAGCGAGGCTTTTGGTACGTGGGCTTCCTGGCAGTGGACCCCGATTGCCAGGGGCAAGGCGTCGGCAGCGTTCTCCTACAGTACTTATCGAGCCACTTCCGATGATGATGATGATGATGATGATGATGATGATGATGATGATGATGATGATGATGATGAAGACGACCAGCCTTGTCGTTGAATCTCACCATTCATATTTTGATGTTGTGTCAGGTCGGTGGTGGACAAGGCCGACAAGGAAGACCTGCCGGTCTACCTCGAAACGGGCAACCCGAGGAATGTGCCGTGGTACGAGAAGTTCGGCTTTGCCACTGTGTACACCGAGAAGGCCGGCTTTATGGGACCCACCGTCTTCTACATGCGCAGGTACACCGCACACACACACGCACGCGCACACGCACACGCACCATGCTCATTCCATTGCTTCGGGAACAGGGAGGTGCAGAGCATGGACAAGCAAACGAAGGAGCAGTTGCTGGCAAAGGCCAAGCAGAGGGTGGCCGATTCGAACGAGTCCCTCAAGCGCGGCCTGCTCGCCGTAGGCATCGGTTTCGTCGTGCTCGTGCTCCTTCTCTTCTATGTCTACCATTGATGTGAGGCGCTTTGTACAAAATTCCTCCCTTCGGCTCCAGGGCTGGGTTCCCGCGCAAAATTTTGCGCGCCAAATTCAAGATTGGCAAACGTGCATCTTCAAGCGATCAACAAATTCGCCATCTCACAGGAGGGCTTCATAGTAGTAATTGTGTTCTTCGCCTGGGTCTTTAAGTAGACGCAGGACAAGAAGACCCGTTTGCATACCAAAGCGGGAAGAACAAAAAGTTGGTGAAAATGGCCAATTCTGGTACGATAGACATGGGCAGCGTGCTCAAGGTGATGAAGGCGGGCAAGGCGACCAAGAACACCCTCGCCGCCTTCGAATCGCTCAATGCTCTGCTCAAGGCGAGCGATTCTGGTGCGGCGGCGCAGATCAAGCCGCACGCCCACGAGCTCGTGGACATCTACGTCGCCCTCATCTCGCGTCACGCCGAAACCAAGAAGATGTGCGTGCACACCCGGCCCACTCCTCTGGTCTTCTCCGTACCTCAACTCATCTCATCGCAACATAGGGCCGAGATAGCACTGCGATCGCTGGGCTATTTCACCTACAACAGCGTAGCAGTCTCACAACTCAATGGTAGATCGCCCATGCTTGGTGGCACTGTGTCCACTCCACATTCACTCACAACGCTTTGCCTCTTTATTTCGTCTGTGATGCTGATGCAGAGGCGCAGTCCGAGCGGATCCTCACAGTGGTCCTCGACGTGATCACCACCTCTGAAGTCAAGGTACCACTGCCAGCCCTAATGATGATCTGCCATTGCTCACAACCTCCCTCCTTATTCCTGTGATTTGTTTGTTTGTGGTGCACCAGTCGGCTTGTAACTTAGCGGGTGCGCATTCCTCTATACACAGACTTGCATACCTCCGATCATTACTTTCATCTCAACCTTGCTAACTCTCTCATTTTCCTGCCCAGTGTGGTGCATTGCCATACAGCAGCTGCGCCATGCAGTGGCAAAGAGGGTGAAGGACATCATCGTTGCTGTGACCGGCCTCATCGACACGGTCAACGCTCGCTTTGCCTCGTCATCCACCATCGAATATGAGGCCATCGCTGCCTTTGGTGCGCACCAGACTCCCATTCTTCTCCTAGCGCATACCATTGCTAACCCTAAAAAACAGGCAAGCTCTTAGCTCAGATTCCTGACTTGATGGTGAAGCAAGCTGAGGCCTGGCTACCGGCCGTCTACACCCGCCTGTTCCACGAGAACCCTGCGTACCTGCCCAATCACTTCATTACCACCATCATCTTCTCTTCCTGCATGTGTTAATTCGTACATTGTTGGGCGACAACACAGCGTGAGGGAGAAGGCCGAGGCGGTCGTCAACATCGCACTGCCGCTGTTGGTGAAGAGTGGCATTGCGCCCGCGATTTCGTCGAAGCTCGTGGGTGATCTGACGGGCGGCATGCTCGAACGGTTCAACCTCTTCTTGGACGAGGAGTCTACCATTCAGGGCAAAGACAAGCCCTGCCTCGCCATCCGTGTCTGGGGTACACCCTGCGATTCGCTACAGGTTCTCCTTTCGTAGCGCTCACCATCACGCACCGCACACGCGCCACTGCACGCACGCGCACGCGCGCATAGGTTATCTGGTGATCCTGCTGCAGAAAGAGTTGTGGAGTAGCGGCCTTATCAAGGCGTTCCTGCAGATCCCATCGGTACATGCTAGACACAGCTTGTTTACCTGTCTAGAGTGACCATCTGACCGAATCTCGCCTTGTGTGTTGCACGTAGACCACATTTAACCACGCGGACCCCAATGTGCGGATTGTGACGTGGAACGGGTGGAAGAGTCTGATGGACAACTGCATGCACGACATGCAACACCTCTTGCGCCCCAAGTCCAAGCGCACAGACCTCCTGATGAAGCCCTTCCTCAGCAGGTAACTTACCGTCTCTCATACCTCATGAGCAGTCTGTTTCCTCTCTTTCACCATCTGCGATTAATTCATTTCACCCCGCCCAGTGTGGAGAGGGAACAGAGTGTCGAGGTCAAGAAAGCGCTGGTGCAGTCGTGGATGCACCTGGTCTCAGGCTTTGGCTCGTCGGTGCCCACCGTCTTTTCGCGGGTGCGTCAATCTTGCATGCCATTGTCTTTCGACGAAAGTTTGTTTGTCGCATAATATGAGTCCTTTTCTTTCTCAGGTCTTCTTCCCCTTCCTCGAGCTTGTCGCCAAGGTGCCCGAGACGGAGCTCGCCGAGGAAGTGTTTCAATTTGTCGGTACCACATGAGCCGTCTCCTTCTTCTTCAATCTTTGCGCGTTCGTCTCACGCGATCACGCCAGGCAAATTGGTGGCCTTGCCGGATGCGAGCGACAGCAGCGCCGGTACGCCATCGACTACATCTCTTTTCCAGGCCTTCACTCAAATGGGAGTTAATGGGACCGTTGTTGTTTCCTCAGAGCCGCGACCACTTCCGCTCGAGGCCGACTGGGTGGTGGACGACTTTGCCCTTTTTGTTCTCCAAATACTGCCGGGCTGCATCTCGAGGACTTCGGTACCCCGCTCAGCAATGGCGCGGCCGCACAGCGCGTTATGGCTCAATTCATAAGACTGACAGATTGATTGTGGTGTGATGTGTGCAGGACGCGATCTTGGATGTGTGGCAAGGGCTAGTTGCGCGAGTGGCACACCTGCACGCACAGGAACCTGAAAGCAAGGTAAATACTACTAGCGTGGAGAGTCTTCTCTCTGAAGCAAATATATATCAGGTGATGGTGATACATTGATATGTGCGAATATGTCGTTCATATGCAGAGGGTCATAGCGGTTGAGTCTCAGGTAGTGCACTTCCTGTCCGACCTCCTCGCCTCAGGGACTGCGCTGTCGGGCGACAAGGACGCACCGCCATTGCCGCTGGGCTACGCCTCGACAGTCCTCACGCGCTTCCTCCGGGCCTTCTCCGCCGTAGCTGCCAACAAGTCGCCACACACGTCGTTCAAGCTTGCACTGTCGCCACACTACGCCCTGTCGGACTCGTCGTCTCCCTCGGCGCACGCGTCCACCTCCACCATCCTCGGTACAGCGCTATCATTCGTTCCGTACAACTCACTGTTCACTGGCCCATTGTGTGCCTGCTCACCAATGCTCTTGGCGTAAACAGGAGTTCTGCTGCGCGGACTCTTTTCGAACCCCAACGCCATCAAGGACCAGAAGCAGTTCGGCGACACGCTTCAACTACTGCTCAGCGTCACTCCCGCCAAGGTGAGCCACTCACACGCACGACGCACGACACACGGCACACACACTTTCCTTTACCCAGTTTGTTGTTCACTTTTGACTCACATACCACCACCTATCAGAAAGCGGACCAGGTGAATCCCAACACCTCGCTGCTCACTGCTCTGTACGTGCTACAAAGCCTGCTGGAGTCGTCCGTCTCCCGCAAAACCAACCAGAAGGTGTTGATGCTGGGCTGGCTCAGCGTTGGTACGATCCCCTCCCTGTCTATCTACGCCCGACGCCTTTGCTGACATCTGCCCTCTCGCTTCCCGTTCATCGTGGTCTTTACTTTGTATTTACATAAACAGCGCGGAGCCTGGAGGAGAGGATGGACGAAACCAACTGCGCCGCCGACACGCCGTTTCCGTTTGCCCTCCCCAACAAGCATGATCACAGGACTGTTTACTACACGTACTGCCTCCCGTCGCCGCACACAACATAATGACACAACACGACACGCATAACGTATGATGAGGCCAACGCATCGTTATTTTTCTTCTTTCTCGGCAGAGCTCTGCTGTTTCCACTCCGTGCTGCGCTGCAGGGCGATGGGCAGTCCTCGTGGACCGTGCTCGTGGACGGCACCGTGGGCGACATCAAGAAGACCTGGAACTCCTTCTACTCCACGTTTTTCCGGTATGTACCGTAGACACCGCACACGCATGGCACGCACCGCACGCGACACACGCGACACACATGACACACTACCATATGCTCATACGCCCGTGGGTGGGCGCTGCAGGATAAATGCGCTCAAGGATGAGGCCGAGGGGTGTGTGGACCACCTGTGCCATCTCATCATGGAGATCCTGCGGCCCGGGATCCGGTGGAACAACGGCGTGGGCAAGATCATCGAGGCCACTCACACGATGGTCGAGGTGGCCGGACCCACGCACGCGTTTATCGCCAGCTGCTCGCGGCCGAGGGGAGCCACCAAGAACCGATCGAAGCCCTCGTACGTGTGCCGCGCTGTGCGTGTCGTGTGTGCGCGGGTGTGCTATGCGTGTGTCGCACCTGCTCACATTTTTCTTTTCGCGCACATGTGTCAGTGACCCAAGCACGTTGGTGGGGTTGCTGCTGCGCCTGTTCAACGCCATGTCCGTTTACCCCGAGACGCTGGCGCGCCAGGAGGAGTACGAGCACGAGTGGATGAAGGGTATAACCTCCTGTCGTGCTTTCTATTTTTTTATTTATTACACCATTATTATTTTCAACTGCTGTCACTTACTGATTGCGATCGCAGACAAGGACCAGGCGACGAAGCAGCTGATTATGAACGAGTGGCAGCTGTCGTTGTCCTACTTGGCGGACACCATCACCGCCCTGTACAGCAAGGCGCGGGGCAGAGCGGAGGTGCTCTGTCTGGTCTCCACCTTTGGCGAGGGCATCGCCAAGTGGCTCAAGGACAGTCCCGTCCCTCCCGATTCCAGGTACATACGCAGCTCGACACACGCACACGCACACGCACACGCACACGCACACGCACACGCACCACACTTGCTAAACTTATATGCGGCATACAGTGTTGTTCTCTCCCGAAGCGCCGCGACGAACATGCGCAAGGAGCTGGACAAGCTGTTCGACGTGGTGGCCAAGGCCGTCACTACCAACCACAAGCCGCCCTACGACGACGCCGAGTCCCTGAAGCTCCTGGCCCCGCTGCTCACGGTACGATTGACTGCCACCATTGCACTTGGTTGGCCCAACCCGCTTCAGACCTTGACCCACGGGGGTGTGTTGCCACCAAACAACAGGAGGCTCTGGTGACCAAGAGGAAAGTGTTGAAGAATGCGGCCATTCAGTTCTGGAATACCACCTGTACGCACACGCATATTGCATCACCGCACGCGCACACGCGCACAAGCACACACCGTACATGAAAGCTTTAACGAATGTTGTTGTGCGCTGGTGTGGTGATTAGTTGGCACGGCGCCATCGCTGACGGTGGTACCGGAGGGTCTGATCGCGGTCCTGGCCAAACTGCAGGACAAGGTGCCCATCAAGCTCCCGCCCGGCTGGAACGGCGACACCGGTACCCCTCCCCACTCCCAATCTATGTTGTTGACCGGTGAACAACTGCTGACACTGTCGGTGTGTGAAGATGTCACGCCTTCCATGTCGTCGGCCGACATGGCGAGCCTGGTGTTTGCCGACGACGACACGACGCATGTGCCCACCCAAGTCTTCCCAGGTAAGGTCCCTTAATCAACAAATGATACTATTTTCCGGGTTGAGTGTGGCTCACACGACGCAACGCGAACGCGCCAGGTTTTGATGCGCCGCACAAGTTCCACAAGCCTACTGCGCCAGCGGCGGTGGCGGCGCCGCAGCCGGAGAGCCCCCGTCGCCTCGCCAAGCGGAAGCGAAGCGTCGCGCCCGCTCGTGCGTTCTGCACCACCCACGCGCATTGCAAATTGGGGGTTTGCTTTTGGGCCTAACAGCGCTTTCTGGCTGGTTGGTGTGTGCGTATGTGTGCAGCGGTTGAGAGTCAGCAGGACGAAATGGAGAACGATCGCAAGTACGTGGACACGGTCAACAGGGGCGGGGCGCTGAAGAAGCCCAAGAATGACAAGGACGAGCTGCTCACCGACCATCAGGTACACGTGTGCATCCATCATCACTTTTTTCTGGACGCAAGAACACGACACGACACGACACGACACACACCGCACGCACACTCACACTTATTTGCACATGCAGCGCGAGGTGTTGGAGCGGCAGAGGAAGGAGGTCAAGGCCGTCGCGTTCTACAACGGACTGGATCAGTCCTCCCAGGACGGGGCCAATTTCAATCTGTTCGCTGCCGGCTCGCTCTTTACGTCGCCCGCCGATGACGACGACGGCGCCCCGGTCTCGGTCGGCGCCAGCAGCAACAACAACAAGTCATCAACAACTACGACCACGTCGACGTCAAAGGCCAAGGCCGAGCAAGCTGCACGCAAGGCCAAGGCCGAGGCCGAGGCCGAGGATGCGGCCAAGCTGCAACGGGAGAAGGAGCTGAGGGAGAAGCGCGAGCGGCTGGAGAAGGAGCGGCGCGAGGTGGAGGAGCTCGAGCAGCGCGAGCGCGAGCGGAGCAACTCGAAGGAGACCGTGCGGCTGCGGCGGCGCGCCTCGCTCAACTGGCGCAAGGAGCAGATCGAGCGACAGGAGAAAGAGGAGAAGGAGGAGGACGACGCGCCAGCGGCCAAGCGCCAGAAGCAGCAAAACGACGACAACGACGACGTCAAGACGAAGAAGCACAACAAGAAGGAGAAAGAGGAAAAAGAAGAAGAAGAAGCGATGATGGTGATTGAAGGCCACGATGACGACGGCCGGCGGCGGCGGCAACCGGAGCTGCGGCAGATGCTGGAGGCGCTGTGCGGGTCGGGGGAGACCGACGGGTTCGAGGCGCAGATGAAGGACGGCGCGGCCGAGCTGCTGGCCGGGTTCGACGTGCGCCAGCTGTTTGCAGTGCAGGACAAGCTCACGCGCCTCCTCTCCGCCACCACCCAACAGCTGCGCACCAAGCTCAGCAACTGAGGGCACGCACCCGCATTTGAACTTTGCTCTGCTGCTAAATCAAAATATGTGTGGAAACAAGCAAAGAAACTTCTCTCATCAAGCCAGAGCTATTTCATGGCGAACCCATGAGGGCGGGCACGATGGTCAAATGCCTCGTCGAAATCGAGGGTGAACCTGGGGTCCAGCGAGAGAGAATCTCGAGAGACCTTGAGCACATGCATCTTGTGGTCGCCGTCCACATGCACGCGGCCAAAGTCGTCTTGGTTCAGGAAGTAGTCTGCCACCACCAGACGTTCCTGGTCGTGGGTGAGCGCCAGCACGTGTGGCCCAGCAGTGACACCGAGGTTGACCACCGACAACTGGTGGAACCTAGCGCGGTTGGAGATGTCCAGCAGCAGCACTTGACCGTAGGACGACGACGCCAGGAGTCTGTCACCGCTTTTCATCGGGGTCAGGAGGTGGACCATGCACTGGCTGGGCTCGCCCAACTGGGGCACGATCTGTCGACAGTTGTACGCCTCGGTCACGCTGCCGGTGGTGGGGTCGACCGTGTAGTAGACTCCGGAGAACATGGCGCCCGCGACGGCGATGCCATGCGGGTCGTGTGGAATGAACTTGACGTCCATGATGCCCATGGGCGGGCCAGGCATGACGACGGTGCTGCTGATCTCCCGCCGCTCGAGGTCCCAAAACCTGATGGTCCCGCGCAGCTCGACGCCGC
>NW_004457321.1:9238-16100 GCF_000313135.1 Acanthamoeba castellanii str. Neff | reverse complement strand
GATGTCGTCAGTTATGCTTGAACGTCTGGCGCGGGTTGAGGATAGGAATCGAGGGCGACGCGGCTCGGAAACATCGAAGAAGAAGATGCCGTCCTGGTCGCTCAGCAGGCTCAGCAGACCGCCACACGCCAGGATGTTGCGGTTCTCCGTGACCAGGCCGCAGTGGTGCGGCTCGTTTCCGATGTTCCCGGGCGGTGGCAGAGGGACCGTGAGCACTACCTTGCCGTAGTCACGGGAGAGCTCATCGAACTCGATGACGGCCAGGAAGTCGGGGCGTAGCCGCGCCTCGTCGCCGGCGAACACGTAGAGCGTAGCCTCGGTGTCATTGTTTGGGACGCGCCAGGGCGTGGCGATGCAGCCCGGTGAGCACTCCTGGTGGAGGACCCGGCTTGATTTGTACTGGTGGAGGTCGGCCGCCACGAGTACTCCTCTGACTGAGCTGCCCTGGAGTAGGTGGACGTCACGCTGGGGGGCCAGCAGCGAACCGCCGAACGGGACGGGACCTTCGACCTCCACCTTCGGCCCTTGGCCGGCCAACGCGACCACCAGCTTGTTGCTCGGATGAGGGAATCCGTCGGCGGGCATCTTGATCCTGAGGGACTGGGCGCTACCGTCCTGGTCGATCACCACCACCAACTCCTGGTCTTCCGCGACGTAGGCCTTGGTGAAGTAGTGCGCCGAGTTCCACTGCTCCAAGGGCACGCGGAACACCAGACGTCTGGTGCCTTCCGCCCAGCGAGGACCGGTGAAGTGGAGCCCGCCGTGCAACAGGGTCACTGAGCCGGCGCCGGTGGCCTGGGCGTCGCTGGCCATGTCGCTGGTGAAGCCGTCAAAGTAGGAGAAGGCATCGTCGAAGAACGAAATCAAGCAGTTGGAGGCAAGGTCGCAGCCGCCCACGGTCTGTCGTTGGAGAGACTTGCCCAAGTCCAGCTGCATGGCTCCCTCGTTGGTAGAGGTTACCAGCAAGCCGCCGCCGCTCACGCTGCCCGAGCGCCACGTCACCGACTCTCCGCCTATCACCACCGAGTAGCGCTGCTGGCGCACGTTGCGCGCACCGCTGATGCTGAAGGTCCCGGAGATCGACACATTGTGTTGGACTGCCAGACGGCCTCTGATGCTGGAGCCACCACCTGACGCTTTGAAGTTGCCGAACGAGATCAGGTTGAAGTCTGAAAATCTAGAAGAAATGAGAGGGTATTAGATTTTATGGTTTACATTGAGTTTTATATCGAGACTTAGTAGCAACGTGTGCATGGATTCACGAGGGTACCTGTAGCCATCGAGTGGACCATCAAAGACGGTTGGTGAGCCATCGGATAGTTCCAGTGGACAGGTTTTGGCAGGTTTGACCGTTCGTTGCCCGTTGGTGGCAGAGAGCGCCCACAGGCAACAACAGATTACGAGAGTGAGCCAGCGCTTACCCATAGCGGCCTCGCCTACTCTTTCTCAATCCTCAAGTGCCGGAGCTTGGAGATGAGGGGATTTGCAGTTGAGGCTGTTCTTGAACACTTCGAAAAAATAACCTTATTAAGATCTTGCACGGAACTTAGCTGTTAACCTTTGAATCATCATCTGGGAGGTGGCAGGTACACACCCACGTGCGGGCACTCGCCGGCGAGCTTCTCCTTGAAGTAGGCGTACAGCGTTGTGAGTGATCGCGATCTAGTAAAAGGTACTTGGATGACATCTTCCTCTTCCGCAGCACAAGCAGCAAACTCCTCGGGCATCTTCTTAGCTGGAAGGCGCACAGGCGTGAGCCCTCCATGATCCCTCTCCTGTGCGTGCAGTGCCGTACCGATTTCCTCGTAGGTCATGCCATCACACTTGCCTGCATAGATTTCGTCCAAGCAACGCAGTTGGTCTTGCGCTGTGGCAGGTACTATAGTACGGTTACATTACTGCCTGCAGCAGTAATATGTTTAATCATTTATTCTTTTTGTTACCATGTAACGAAGACAAGAAATAAATGATTAAACAAGTCCACGGATAATCAGTCTTCTTTTTCCTCTGTTCCTGCTGAATTGTCCATTGTGCGGAATCGCCATGCGTTCCAGCCTGAGGTCATGTCAATCTCAATCAAGGAGTTCAACAAGGTGAAAGCAGAGCTTTGGGCTCTTGTCATCTCCCTCTGCAAGGGCAAAGACATCCCTGGCTCTGATGATTCCCCTCAAATGAGGAGGCTGTGCACATGAAACAACTCAGGGCCTGCTATAAGGCCCTCAAGGTGGTCCTATGACTCTGTGTTGGTGGCCAGTCTTCATCTGGAAGCAAGTGCCACCTTCCTGGACACCACATACACCACCCTCTACACCACCTGCAGCCTGCTCAAGCAACAAGAATGGTTGCAGGCAGAACAAGGGCTCCAACAACTTGAACCACCAGGGCAATGGGGCACACCTCAATTCTGTGTACCTACAGAGAAGATCTGAGCTGTCCACCACAACATTGACTGTCTTTTCATGACCATGCCAACAAGAGGACTGTCCCAGTCCACTGCCTGGCAGTGGTGGCAGGACTCTGCATCTCACTGGCCAAAGCTGTACTCCCAGCCCCGCTCATGCTATGAAACATCTACTGAGCAATCACTCAATGCTCATTGTGGCAAGACTCAATCCCAATTCCCCTGGCCACAATAAGCAACCTGGAGGAGTGGATAGATGGTCTCCAACAGTGGAAGGGCAACATCACCCTACCTCACCCCACCAATCTTGTTGTCAAGACCAATGCATCCCTGCTTGGCTGGGGGGCCACTGCAACATGCAGGACCCTTACATCAGCAGGCTGGTGGAGTCACAAGGGCTGCCACATCAACAAGCTGGAGCTACTTGCCATGTGGAAGGTGTGCTGAGCATTTGGCCATCACCTCCATGGGTGAGCAGTCCAATTCTGATCTGACAATGTGATGACTGTCACCTACCTGCACCAGGATGGGTGGACAGAGCCCACACCTCAACTGGATCCTCTGCTAACACTGTGTCCAGAAAAAGGTGCCAGTGGCACCTTTTGTTAAGTAAAATCTGTACAAGTGATATATGTGTATGTGCAGTGAAAGCAGTACTTTTGTGAACATGGTGTGTGAGTGGTTTTGGCAAATTATGTACAGAGAGTGGCAAAACAGGGAAAAATGGTGTAGGTCATGGTAAAAGCAGATGGGGCCAATGAAGAATTTCAAGGCATAAGTGTAAAAAAGGGCAAATGTATTTTGTTGGAATGAGGAACAGAACAGAGTGGAGGGAAACATTAGCCAATGGACTTCCACACTTTCCATGGACTGGAAGAGGAGGAGGAGCTGGTCTTGGGTGTGAGAGGGGCAAGGGCAGGATGTGAAGTTAGGCCTTGTAGGAAGGAAGTGATGGCTGTGAGATCTGACTCCTCCAGGAATTTAGAGTGGAAGGTGAGGAGCCAGTTGCCAAGAGAGGAGATGTTGCCCTCTGCTATGGGGGAGCTGGAGTAAAGGGCAGCACAGAAGGAGAGGTAGTAGGTGGGATTTGCCTCATAGAGAATGTGGTAGGGGGTGGTGGGCGATGTGATGGGGTGGGGAGAAGGATTGGGAAGCTCTAAGCTCTGGATGAGGAAGCTGTAGAGGCCAATGTGAAGTGGGGTGCGGTCTGATGATTGAGCAGTGAGGAAAGCAGGAGCAGAGCAGACAACCTCACACATTGGGTGTGGGATGGGGATGTGGTGCAGATAGCAGAAGGGTTTGGGGATGGTGTCACTGGCCAGAGGATGCCAGATGGTGGACATGTTAACCCTCTTGTGGCTGAAGATGAGAACATTGAAGCCACTGACAAGAGGTTCAGAGGTGGGCATGGAGCTGGAGTAAGTTGGGGAGCTGTAGTAGAAGTGGAGTAGTCAGAAGACCTGGAGGGTGGAGTGTGACTTGAGTGAGGTGATGGCGTTGGTGATGTTGGAGGGAGATGAGGAGATGTAGAATCTGACACTGTAAGACTTTGATAGGTGAGTTGCTGTGTTGTTGATGTTGAGAGGAATGTCTGCGCTGTGGATGGTAAAGTCATGCATGTAGATTGACACCTGAGGAAGAAAAAAACTGGTGGACAACAGGAATAAGTGAAAAACTGATGTGCATTGGGAAAAGTGTTGACAAATAAAAAACTGATGTGCATCAGGAAAGCAATGTGGGCTGATAAACACACTGGCCATTCATGGAATTGCGTTGGTTGGCCAAGAAGCTTGGTGAGTGGCTTGGTGAATTGGGGGAGATACTTTTTCTGGAGAGCAAGCTCTGCCTTGTGCTTGATGGTAGATGGTGACTTTTCCTCTTCAGCCTTACCCTTGCCACGTTTCTTGGTAGCTGTAAAGAACAAGCATGTGGTGAGCTTGGAACTTTACCAGCAAAATGAAAATGTACTGGTTGGGGTGGTTGGAGTGGTGCCAGAAGCTTCAGTGGCAGTGGGTACCGCAGGCTGAAGTCAGATAATAGTGGTGTAAGTGAAAGTAATGGGGTGTGAATTGGAACAGGAAGGAGTTGATTTGTACCATTTTCCCCTTGGCCAACGCAGAAAGATGCCAGCGCTGTTCACTTGTGGACGTTGAGGCAAGGGATGCCTCCTCTGCTCAAGAAGCTGCAGTGGCACATGCAATCTCCCCTCATAACTGGCAAGGTGTGGTCTCCTCTGCCTCATCACTGAGAAGTTTCAACTGGAACAGGTGCTTGTGGAACATGTTGACAACTTTGGAGGTGATGCTGTGGGGCTGCTTGATCTTGATGTTTTTACTGTGCAGTGCAATGTATTCTGCAATGCAGATCCAGTCCCAGATGTGATGAAGCTCCTCAGGATCTTCACAGCAGCAGTCAGCCTCCATGGCTGCATGAATGGCCTGACAAAAGGCCTCCATCTGCCTTTTGATCATGCTCCAGTGGTTGGTGATTAGTGACCAGAAGTTCTCTGGCAAGAGGGAAGTAGTTAGACCTGTGGGGAGAAGAACAAAAGAACTAAAAAGAAAGGACATACTCTTGGAAGGGGCTTGGTGTTGATAGCACTTATAATGATGAAGCACAGTGATCATGTCATTGGCACTCAATTCCCTGAAGGCACCAGAGTTGAGGTTGTCAAGGGAGATGAACACCTGACCCTCTGGAATGAGGTGATTGAGTTCCTTGATAAGACTGGAAAAGGGGAACAGTTAGTGAGGACTCAAAACAAAGGTGAAGAGTTAGAGTAGAAATAACATACTCCACCACTCCTGGAGCATGGAACAGGGCCCTTAAGGTAGTTGAGTACTTCTGCAGAGTGGTGGGCTTTGGTGCAGCATGACCCTTGAGCGTTTTCTGTGAGGTGTGGGGTGATGAGTAATGGTTTGAAATATGAAGGTGGTGGACATACCAGGTGCTCAGTGAGAGCATTGTAGTCAGTAACAGTTTTTTTGCCACGTGTGATCTGGAAGAGTGGGTTTTGGCCAAGTTCAGGGCCTTCTTGAAAGCATTCAGGACGACTGAGCCCACTGAGTTGATGTAGTTCTTGAAGCTGGAGATGTGGTTGAGGATGATCCAGCTGAGTTCCATCCCTGCAGCTGCTGGCACAACTTCGTAGACATTCTCCCACTGCCAGTGCTTGATGAGGTTCCAGACCACAACTCTGTGGTTACAATTGATGGCCTCTGGAAGCTTAAAAGTTAGTACCCAAAAAAACCAATGCACATTGGGAATTGCAAATAGCCTAAAAACTGAATGGCCATGAGTGCAGCTAAAAACGAACTGGTGTGGGAAGTAATACCAAACTCATTGATGTTGTTTTGGTCAAGGTGCTCATCTTCATTGAGAAATCTAACAATGAAGGGCTTGGTTGTGAGACACCCTCCATCCACAACAGACTGCAGCAAGTGACAAATTCCTGTAACTGTCACTGGGTGATGCTGTTCTGATGGCAGTGCAGGTGGTTAGCAAGTGAAAGCATCTACACATGAATAAAAAGAGGGGTTGTACCAAAGATGGTGCAGTTCTGAATGTCAAGGTGGTGTGATGTGGGTTGAACCCAGGTATGGTGCAAAGTTGAAGGGTTGATGCAATTGAGCTGCTCCTTCTGCTGGTGAATTGCTTGGTTGTTGTGGGTCACCTGAAGGCTGGCACTGATGATGTTGGGGTTGGACTGAAGTGATTGGAAATTTGGGAGTGTATGAATTTTCGTTTCTGAATAGTAAGGTTGAGGTCAGCAACACAAACTGTTAGAGAACATGGTTCTCACAGGTCGAAAATAAAACCAATGCACATCAGGAAAAGAGTTGACAAATAAAAAACCCAATGCGCATCAGGAAAAGAGTCACTTCGTTGCGCCAAAACAGCAACAGAGGGTGTGGACACAGAGAAACAAAAAAAGAAATTTGTTTGCCACAAAAAGAATAAAACAGTAACTGTTTGCGCAGGGGTGAGTGCGCTGCCATGGATTTGTCGCTCGAGCGGGCGCTCAAGATCCTCGAGACGCCCACGGCTGCGGCCCCTGAGACGGTCGAGTTCCGCGAGAGCAGGATCAAGAGCTGCCGACTCATCGCCGCCCATCTGTGCAACCTTGCCCTTCGGTATCAATTCATTCATTGTTTTTTAAATTCTAATTTCTTATGCTATTACTATTTACTGTTGCTCGTGTTACGCATTTGCTACATTATTATATTATATTTAGAGACAATATTCGTGTGTGTGGCTTTGTAGGGCGAATACCGACTTTGCAGCGCAGCTGTCGCGTGGCATCGCTGCCCTCCTGCACACATGCGGCGACAAGGACATGTCCGTGTGGACGGTCGCTGACGAGACCCTCAACAAGGTCATCAAGGTAAGGAAGGCTCTCTTTCGTCCACGTGCAGTGAGCGGCTTTGACAAATCAGTTCCCTGCCACTCACGCCCTCGTAA
>NW_004457321.1:7856-9187 GCF_000313135.1 Acanthamoeba castellanii str. Neff | reverse complement strand
CACATCGCCCAGCGCAAGCCGGCACCCCAGTCCAGACCCGAAACTGCCTCGGGCTTTGCCATGATCGCCGACCTCGCCGGTGCGCACATATTTGTATTATTATTACTATTATTACTATTTCTGTCTTATTAATTTTCTTACTATTCTTATTCCTTATTCTTATCATATGGCCGAATTGTTTGGTCTGGTATGCGCAGCATCGCCGGCGACCAAGGGCGCAGTGCTGGGAACGGCCGCGACCCAGGGCGTCTACACCGAACTCTACGAAAAGCTGCACAGCACCTTCTCCACCTCCCTGATCTCCTTCGAGCAGGACAAGTTCTCCCTCCTCCGCAAGTCCTGCTTCAAGGTTCGCTCGAGCCCCGCGTTTTGTTGAATTCTTGGCGTATTCATTCCACACAGTGTCTCACACGCTTCCGATTTGATGGTGGTGGCGCAGGCGATGGCCATGCTGATCAGGAACGTGGGGCGCTACGTGGTGCCCTTCGCCCAGGAAATCCTCAACCACCTTAACGTCCACTTCTTCCTCTCCCCGAAGGTACTTCTCACTCCCGTACGCCTTGTATGTGTGTGTGTGTGTGGTGGGTGGGTGTGTGTGTCGGGCGTCGATCACCAATTCATTGGTGACCGCCCGGCATACAGGAGGTGATGTCGTGCTTGTTGGAGCTGTTCATGGTCACGTTCCACCCCGTGCAACCGTCCAAGGCCCAAGTCCAACGCGTCTTCCACGACGCCAACTACAAATCCCACCAGGCCATCGTCCACCCGCACAGTACACATCACCAGCTTTATTTACACTATAAATAACAATAACAATAACAATAACAAATATAACAATAAATAATAAATCATTAATCTTGTTGCAGACTTGGGTGTCTACGAGCAGCTGTACCAGGGCTTCGATGAGGACGCGGCGATGGCGGCCTCGCTGCAGGACGCCTCCAAGGTTCCGTCCCTGCGGCCTTCCCTCCTGTCGCACCCCTATCGACTCCGCGAGACCCAGTCGGAGGACTTCTACAGCAAGGTGGACCTCCCCATTCCCCTGATCGAGGCCGACAAAATCATCCGGTAACCCGCCCATCAGCTGCACATGCACCACCGCATACACCACCGCGCACACCACCGCACCACCGCACCACCGCACACGCGCACGACTGCGCGCAGCTCACTTTATGGTGTTGGGGGGCGAATGACGACAGGAGCGGCAAGTCGCTGATCCGCATGTTCGAGCCGCTGGTGATCGGCGCCATGAAGCTGTACAGAGACACGCACGATCTCGGCCTGCAGAAACAGGTCCTCTTCGTCATGACGCAGCTCATCAAGTTCGGGGT
>NW_004457321.1:4342-7796 GCF_000313135.1 Acanthamoeba castellanii str. Neff | reverse complement strand
CTGCACGCTGGTACTACTATCTGCGCGAGAAGGAGGTCAACAACATCATCGAACTCCTGGTCCGCAACCTCGCCGACGTGTCTGGTACGCATCACGCGCGCGTGTGCCAGCCGCACACATTTCTTCATGGACACGATTCATCTTCCCCGTTTGTATCGTGTGCGTCGTGTGTGGCCTCTTCTTTTCTCGCACGTCAACCACGCAGGAGCGATTCGGCGCGCATCGGCGGCTTCGATTGTGGTCATCTGCCGCCACTATCCCAAGTCGCCGTTCGACTTTGCCATCTACACCATTCGCAAGCAGCTCCAGTCCTACATCATCCCCGCAACCAAACCCGACCATCAGGTACGACACGACACGACACGACCAACGACACGACACGACACGACCAACGACACGACACGACACGACACATCAAACGCTTTTTTTGTGGTAGCTCACGTGTGCGATAACATTTGTTAAGGTGTCGACGCCCGCGGGCTCGCCCAAGGTGGCGCGCGCTGCGCCGGCGATCACGTCGCCGCGCAAGGATTCGGCGGCGCAGAATCGGGCGATGTCGTTCATGGACGACAAGGACAACAAGGACGACGACGACATCAACATGGACGAAGAGGAAAAGGGCGACGACTCCCGCAAGGAGCACGAGAAGGAGGACGAAAAGGCTTCAAACGAAGGTAGTTGTATTTTATTCTTATTAGTTATTATTTATTATTAATGATTATAATTATTTAAAGTTTTAAACTGAAATTTATATGCGTGCAGTGAAACAGCCGATATCGGAGGCCAACCTGTACGGCATCCTGTACTGCCTGCTGCAGCTGCTCAACCTCTCCGAGGAGTGGAAGAGCCGAGTCGTGGATCCGCGCAACCCCATTCTCCCGCACGTGCCCTTCCTACACGACCTGGCCTCCAAATGGTACCGCATCTCCCGTGTGTGTGTGGTGTGTGTGTGGTGTGTGGTGTGTCGTGTGTGCCGTTTGAGTGCTGTGTGTTGACTCGAGCTGGTGTTTAGTATGGTCCATTACGACCAGAACGTGATGGGCATCGCGTTGGAGCTCCTCCAGGCCATTCTGGCAGCCTCGCACAGTCCCTCGCGCAATGCCGTTCTCAACTCGCAGCTCGTATCTCCCCACGACCGGTACCCCCTCTCTCTCTCTCTCTCTCTCTCTTTTCTTCTCTCTCTCTCTCTCTCTCTCTCTTCATGTGCGTGTCGTGCTAGTGTGTTGTGTGCGGTGTGTGTCGTGCTGTTTTACTCACCTATGTGGCTTTAAATGACAGTGCCTGAGATCCTGGGCCGACTTACGTGGATCCTCAACCGCAAGCCTCCCGTTCGAGTGGCCTCGCGCGCGGTGGTGCTCCAGTGCCTGTCCTTCCTGGCCCTCCACTACACCCAGACCTTCTGCGACTACTTCCGGCTCACCGACGAAGCCGAGGCCGCCACCGCCGTCGACGATCTCTCCAAGGGCGACGCCGCGGCGGCACCGGCCGATGAAGCCGAGGCTGCAGCTGACAACGGCGGCAGCGGCGTCGCGCAGACCACCTACGCGCAGAACCAACACACGATGAAGGAGCTGCTGCAGCTGGTGACCTTCTCCGATCCCCTGATCCGCGGCAGCCTCGCCCACATCATCGCCTGCTTCATCGCTGGCATTCTTCGCAATCCGCACACCACGGCGACACCCGCACAAGCGACGGCGGCAACGAGTCCGGGCGCGGAGGAGTCGGTGCCGGTGCCGGTGCTTGCCCTCGAGGTGATCGACGTGCAGTCGCTCATCGTTGACTACCTGCTGCGGCTGCTGCTCGACGAGTCCGCCAACGTGCGCAAAATGGTGTGCCGCGCGCTCATCACGTGCTTCGACGACATCCTCGCCTCGGCGTATGCGCGCTGCGCAATCACGATCCTCTACACCCTCATCGACAGCATCCGTGAGGACACCTATTGGCTCGTCAAGACCGAGGTAATCAACGAAACCACACACACACACACACGTACAACCGTAATTGAACGGTTTGTGTTGCGTGTGTAGGCGCTGGCCTTTGTGGCGAGTGTGGACTACTGCGCGCTTCAGGTGGTCGAGCGAGACCTGGCCACGGAAAACCGGGTCTTCGTCTACACTCGCGAGGAGACGTCGTTCCAGCGGCGCTGCCTCAACATGGTCCTCGACCTACTCGCCAGCCCCGACGCTCGCGTGCGCCAGGTGCCTTTCCTACATTCCATTGGATTATTTAATTGTTCTGCAGTATTTCGATTATTTTCTATATATTTCTTTTTAAACTGATCGTGTCTCAAGGCTGCGGCTGAGGCTGTGGTGACGCTCGTGGAGAGGCTGCAATTGCACTCGCCCGCCGGGCCTACGCACCCCTACGCTGCGCTCATCGAACGCCACATTCGCCACCTGTGCACCGTCCACTCCATCAAGAAGGTGCACACCACCACCACGCCTGCGTTGTGTGTGTGTGTGTGTGTGTCGCGTGCGGCCATGTGCGATCGCTGATGCCCCGTTTTTTGGCGCACGCGTGTACAGTTCGCGATTCGGAGGGACGTGCTGCATAATTTGTCGCAGGTGGCGCAGCTCCTGTTGGAGCGGGTGAACGCGCTGGTGCCGGAGGACGGCGTGCGAGGAATCTACCACGCGCTGCTGCTCCTCTGCAAGGCCTACGCCAAGCCGCACACCTACTTGACCCACGCCCACAGTACCCTCCTCCAGTCCCTGTCTCGTGTGAATGTCGCCAACCATTTTTTTTCCTTTTCTTTCTTTTCTAATTTTTCTAATTTTATTAATTTTGTTTTCTAACAGCTGAGGGGATGAAGAACTTTGATGCGCTGCCCAACCCGATGGCCATCTACTTTGGCGACTTCGTCCCGCTGATCGTCGAACGGCTCACGTCGTCATGGGCTGCCACTGATCTCGACGTACACATCGACCTCGTCCAGGTACACACTCACCCGACGCTCTACACAGCCGCTATGAAGTACTCACTGGCCAACCACAACAACGACCACCACCACCACCACCACCACCACCACCACCACCACCACCACCACCACCACCACCACCACCAGATCATCGGCTACATGTGCAAGAAATCGGAGCGACATCACCTCACCTCGCAGTGGCTGCGCATCCTGCAACACCTGCTCGCGGTGATCACCCTCCTCAGCCACATCGCCCAGCGCAAGCCGGCACCCCAGTCCAGACCCGAAACTGCCTCGGGCTTTGCCATGATCGCCGACCTCGCCGGTGCGCACATATTTGTATTATTACTATTACTATTATTACTATTTATGTCTTATTAATTTTCTTACTATTCTTATTCCTTATTCTTATTATATGGCCGAATTGTTTGGTCTGGTATGCGCAGCATCGCCGGCGACCAAGGGCGCAGTGCTGGGAACGGCCGCGACCCAGGGCGTCTACACCGAACTCTACGAAAAGCTGCACAGCACTCTCCA
>NW_004457321.1:1877-3981 GCF_000313135.1 Acanthamoeba castellanii str. Neff | reverse complement strand
GTGTTTGGATAGCCTGCTGCGGGAGCTGTTCAGTTCGCAGACGACGACCAAGTGGACCGAGGAGGACTGCGAGAAGGAGCTCACGGAACTGCGCGAGGAATTTCTGGCACGCATCCTCAAGCGGGCCAACCTGAGCCACGGCATCGGGCTTCTGTCGATCATACTCTTCAAGAGCCGCTACCGCGTCGAAGAGTGCAAGGGGTAAATAGCTCTTCCAGTCCCGCACTCGAGCGTGTGTGTGCCGTGTGTGTGCCGTGTGTGTGCCGTGTGTGTGCCGTGTGTGCCGTGTGTGTGCCGTGTGTGCTGAGCAAGTGCGTCTAGGTATGCGCTCAAGATCGGACAGACCCTCTTCCCTCTGCTGGCCTCGGCGTCGCTCGCGGCCAACATTGCCACCAACGACTATGTACACCACTGACCTCCCCTCCCCTCAGTGACAACCACAACTACACGAACTCACTGACAAATCGTGACCACGAACACGAACACAGGAATTGCTGGAGCTCTACGCCCTGTTCGACAAGGTCGTGGAGAAGCACAGCGAATCGGAGAAGACGAAGAAAGAAACCACCGACTCGCTTTGCGAAGGCTTCGTGCAATTGGTACGCACGCACACGCCACACGCCACACGCCACACGAACACGAACACGACTGAACGCGTGCCTTTCTGCAGCTGAAGGAGGTCGAATCGCGGCCGGAGGAGACGCCCCAGTTCGGCGAAGGCAAGCTCCTATCGGCACGCGACCTCGAGCAGTCCATCAAATCCGTGACCGGCCCCTATTGGCTGCCGCCGGCCCTTGTGGTATGCGTCCGCCGCGCGTCGTGTGTCGCGTGTCGCGTGTCGCGTGTCGCGTGTCGCGTGTCGCGTGTCGCGTGTCGCGTTCTCACAGTATGACTGCTACGTGCGTGTGTGCCTGCGGAAGTATTTGCGCTTCCTGGGCATGCGGAGCGAAGAGGAAATCCTGCCGGCCCTGGCCAAGCTCGACGACGACCCAGCGAGCTCACGCCCCGTCGAGGATGTCTTCGTCCGTCGCATGATGGAGCTCGTCCTCATCGCCCTCCGTACGTCCACCGCACGACACGACACGACACGACACGCACGACACGACACGCACGACACGACACTGATTGTGAGGACTGTAGAGGACACGATGAAGCGAGAGCATGCGTCGGCGTTCAGTGTCGAGCTCTACGCGCATCTGGTGACCCACCTGATCGCCCTCGCCTCGCCCGCGCGCTTTCCGCGCATACACGCGGCCATGCGCGGGCTGTGGACGGACGCCGCCACCGACTTTGCCCACGCGAGGCTCTTCCCGCTCCTCTTCAGCGGACCCCTCGCCTACGGCCGCGAAGTGGCCTGCGTGTGCCTCTCGCGGTACCGCACACCACTCCACCGTCACTCCACCCCCAGTTACTCCTCACCTAAACCGCACACACGGCACGACACGACACGCACAGACTTTTCCATTGTTTGGATCTGCCGGAGTTGTCGCTGGCGATGCTCAAGTTCGCGCGCTCGTCGCGCACGGCCGCTGGTCATGGCAAGCTGGGCTGGCGGGCGCGCGTGGTGGAGCTCACGGCGCTCGTGGGCTACCTTGCCACATTCTTGGACGCGAGCGCCAGCCACGCCTGGTCGGGACTCACCTGGAGCGAAGACCTCGGCCAGTTGCTCATGTACACACACACACACGCACGCACGACACGACACGACACACGCACACGTGCTCACGCGTGTGTCGCGATTGCAGAGAGCACACGAACGAGCCGACGGTGAAGAAGTTCGTGGCGTTGGTGGGCAGCGCCCTGTCGTCGCCGTCCATGTACGCCACGGCCTCGGGCCGATTCGCCTTCCAGCTGCTCGGCAGCCTGCGCAGCCGACTGCTCGGGAGCGGCAGCGCAGCCGGTCGCCAGGAGCAGGACTTCAAGAACCTCCTCGCCGCTCTCGGCAGCTTGCCGCCGTCCATGGCCACTGTCGGGGTACTCGCGCTCGCCCGTGTCGTGCGTGCGTGTGCGGTGGTGTGTCGTGTGACGTACAAAAACAGTTGAGTTTGGCTGACACGTTGGCGGCGGGCTGTGGACCACAGGTCCTGTTGCGCGTGCTGAAGCG
>NW_004457321.1:0-797 GCF_000313135.1 Acanthamoeba castellanii str. Neff | reverse complement strand
GAATTATGTCGACGCGGCAGCCCCGCCCGCCGCCGCCGGGCAAGACGGCGGCGTCGGAGGCCGACCTGGTGGTGGTGCTCAAGTGCACCGAGCTCGTCATCGCCATCAGCCAGCGCGAGACCCTGACCGAGTGGCAGTCCGACGATGAGAAGGCCACCTGGGAGCACATGTTCGCCAGCATCCTCCAGGTCTCTGCCTGACACCACACACACCACCGCACAACGCACACAAGACACACGACACACGACACGCACACGCACATAACTGACATTCCGCGATGCCAACAGGTGCAAGAGCTGATTTCGGGCAAGTCGGTGAGTGTGGCGGCCGAAGAAGAGAGGCACGACGGCGAGCGGCGGCGCGCGGAGATCAAGATGGAGCGGGTGATGGAGCTGCTGCTGTCGGAGGCCGACAACAAGCGGTTCGCCTACCTCCACGACACGTGCGCCGACAACCCGGTGGTCAACGCCTACTGCGACCTCGTCACCGCCCTCGCCCGCAAGGACGTCCAACTCATCTACCCCCAGATCGTCGAAGGCGGTACGCTGCGCGTGTCGTGTCGTGTCGTGTCGTGTCGTGTCGTGCGTGGTGTGCGGTGATGACACGCGCAGGTGCCGGCGGCACGAGTGGCGGGTGGTGCGAGCGGGCGTGGCGCACGGGGCCAATGGCCGTGCGTGTTTTCTGATGTGTGTGTTGGGTGTGTTGTGTTGTGTTGTGGTGCACACAGCCTATTTGGAGTACGACCTGCTGCAGAACATCAACAACATGCACGACAGCAGCGGCAGAAGTTCGATGAG
>NW_004457322.1:20485-23025 GCF_000313135.1 Acanthamoeba castellanii str. Neff | reverse complement strand
TGCGTTACACACAACACACAATGTCGCATATGCTGTTTGTGTTGCAATTCGACTGAAGGCCGATGATTGCACAGCCGACCCGCTGGGTGCCACCGGGGCGAGTTTGTGGGTGTACAAGAACTACCCGGGGCTCTTCTACGGCGTACCATTCCTCAACTTCGTCGGCTGGGGCTGCATCTCTTTCCTCGTAACCGTGCTCTACCTCATCGTCGAGAAGTTCATCGGCACCAAGCCACTCATCGGTACTCTCGTCATCATCGTCGTCGTGTGCGGTCTGTGACTCATCACACACACACGCACACACACACGACACACACACACGACACACGACACACACCGCACACAGGCAACGGGCATAGGAACCCGCACCTCAACGTGCGCAAGTTCCTGCCGCTCAAGGTCGTGTTCCTGCCGCTCCTGGTCTACGTGGGGATGATGCTCCTCTACGTGGTCACCGCGCGGCCGGACGAGCTCAAGATCCTGGCCTTCTTCGTGATGGGCTTCCCGACCGTCGTCGCCGTCTTCCGGCTGTGCCACGTCCGCATCCAAGTCCGCTCCCTCAACGCCGACTACCACCTCGTCTTTGAGGAGTGACAATCTCCTCCCGCGACAGCGACAACACCCGTTCGCTGACATTCTCATCCACACCTGCGACACGACACGACACGCACGACACACGCGACACGCACGACACGACACGCGTGGTGCTGCGCACGTGTTGGAAACGGGAAAGGAAAAGAACGGCCAATTAGCAAAAAGAAATAAAATAAAATAATACATAACTGAACAGAAGAAGCGGAAGTGCGGAAGGCCACCGAAGCCGAGAAGGGGAGACCATGGAGGCCGAGGCACTGGCGACCAAGTCCTCGGTGCCGTACGTGCACCTGGTCGACGACGACGAGGCCGCGGGAGATGCAGGAGACGACCGACAAAATCTCCTGAATCGCCCCCATGCCGATCATGAACGCCAATTTAAGGAATTGGAGAAGCGGCAACAGGAGCTCTACATGCCCGGCTGGCGCGGGCACCTCCAGTACTACTCCCTTCCCCCCTCGGCAACTTCTCTGATTATTATTATTTTATTATTATTTTATTATTATTTTATTATTATTAATAATCCTCTTCCGCGTGTAGCCGGTCGCGTGGGCGGTTGCGGGTCATACTGGACTCGCTGCCGTGGCAGGCCGTCATCATCTTCATCATCTTGGTCGACGCCGTCTTCGCCATCATCGACATAACAGTGGACAGTACCGTTTTCACACTCCCCACACTGTGCTTTCTTCATCTCCAAAATTGACGTGTGCGCACGCATGTTGCGTTCTTCTTCATCATCATCGTCGTCGTCATCGTCATCAATGCAAATCAGATGCCGCTGCGCGGTACACTGCGTTGGGTTTCTCGTGCTTCGTCATCCTCGTTTTGCTCATCGAGGCGCTCGTTCGACTCTACGCCTGGGGAATCAAATCCTATTTCAGCGGTACTCACCGCACACACCGCACACACCGCACACATCGCACGCACTGCACACGTCGCACACATCGCACACATCGCACACGCGCGTTGTGTGAAGAAACAAATGATGAAGCCCGATGGCTTGCAACGATTATCTGAAACGCGATCTGATGGCCATCCAGATTGGCTGAACTGGTTGGACATTCTCATCATCATCGTCTCCATTGTCATCCTCATCGTGTTCTGGACTTCGGGCGGCTCATTCAGCGTCTATGGCCGCGTCATCACCGCGTGTACGTACCAAAGTCCTGTGTGCTTGGCGTGCAGCAGGTCACAGTGCACAGTGCACAGTGCACACAGCAGAGGAAGCCTGACGGGCGTGCGATTGATTTGTTAACGTTTTCAACGGTGGACGGTCGACACACACGCAGTGATTCGTCTGTCGCGTGTGCTGATCAACCTCTGGAAGCAGCGGAAGCGGCTGCAGGTGGCCGCTCGCCACATCGTGGGCGAGAACAAGCAGCGCTTCCAAGAGGACGGATTCGATCTCGATTTGGCCTACATCACTCGTACGTGTGAGCTCTTTCGCTTTCGCTCTCTCTCTCTCTCTCTCTCGGGTCCTAGCCTGCTGTCACTCGTTGACTCTATTGGACTCATTTTTTATTTAATTATTTATTTAATCCAACCAAAGCGCGCGTGATCGTGATGAGTGTGCCCGCCATCAAGCTCGAGGCTCTCTACCGAAACAACATCGACGACGTCGCACGCTTTTTCAAGGTCCGAGGGCTTGCCTGATGGTGGAATGGCGGTCCGCACTCGCTGCGCACCACTAACCAAGCGTTCATTATCATTATTTTCTTTACAGAAACGCCACCGCAATCACTTCAAGATCTTCAACATCTGCGAGGAGAGGGACTACAGCGCCCACTACCACAAGTTCGACCACCAGGTCATCCGGTACCAACTCCCTCGAACAAGTTACTATTATTCATTCATTTATTAACATTTCTATTTATTCATTTAAATTATAAATCCTAACAAATAATAACCACTGGTGCTGCATGCTTTCATGTGTTCAAGGTACCCCG
>NW_004457322.1:13056-16930 GCF_000313135.1 Acanthamoeba castellanii str. Neff | reverse complement strand
CATCATCTCTGTCAATCTGGAGATTGGGAATTTGTGTGGGGAAGGCGGGGCTGCTGATGGTGGTGGGCGAGGAGGTGATGGCTTGGTTGTGGTGCTGGAGCGAGATGACGGAGTGGTGGCTGGTGACCCGTTGGTACTCGTGATCGTCGGCTGCAGTTGTAGAGGAACGAAACTCCTCGAGCTCATCTCGTTCGTAGCCCGCCGAGGAAGAGAGGGGGGATGAGGTGAACGGGTTGGTCGCCATTTCGTCCCTAAATCGAGCAATCTCTGCCGCGGAGGTGGAGAGATTCAACGATTTGGATTTGGGGTGCTCCAGGTGCTCTCTGCACTTGTGGTTGGTGTTGTGCTGTGGCCTCTGCGGCTGATCCGCCTCTTCTTGCTATGCTGCACGCTGCAGGTCACCACGCGCCGGACTCGCCTGCAGCGGCCAGTCGACTACTCACAGTTGCGCTGTTGCAGTTGCGAGCTCGTTCCTTTCGTTCTTCTTCGCCGCACTACCCAGAATGTTCGCAGTCGACACAAACTCCCTGCCCGGCAACCTGCGCGACGTGGCACGCTCAAAACACCTCAAAAGGACTAATTTTCTCTGTTCTTTCTTCGTAGTTGCATTTTTCGTTGTTTGCAGCCTTTTTGGCCTATTAAAATTGCTTTTTGCAACATGTGGGAGTAGGGCCAAAAAATAGCTAAAAAGAGCTCTTTTTTGGTCGTGAATTGCAGAGGGCACCTCCTCTGGGTCCCTGCGAGGCCGCTTCCACTCGGCCGTCGCATGGAATCCACGTGGCACTCACAGAGTGCCGTCGACGATGGTGGTGTTCGGAGGCAAGCGCAACGGCTACTTCAACGACGTGGGCGATCGATATTGGTACAAACGTGTTGTGTGAGTGCAAGCGAGTCAGAAGAGTTTCAGTTTCGTGCGTGTGTGTGTGCGTGTGCGGTGCGGCATGTGTGCTGTGCAGGCAAGAACGAGTGGCAGGAGCTGATTCCCATAAGCGGAGCACCTTCGATGTACGCGGTGGTTAGAGGCGACGAACGGTGTGGTTATTTGGCGGTTACAGACAGCAGCGACTCCATTGTCAAGCAATCTGGCGCTTCCGCCTGGGTACAACCTGCACCGCCAACGCACCACATGATACACGACAGCACGCACAGCACAGCAGAACTGACATCAAAGGCCAAACCGGCGAAGACCTGGAGCGAGGTGTCATGTGTGAGCAAGAAGGGCCAACCACCGGCCCGGTTTCAACACACTGCGGTGCTCTCGGCCGTGATTGACTTGTGCTTGCCTGTTGTATCCGACTCGACGTCACCAAACACTTGTCTCACTGATAGAGAACTTGAATGGGATTCACGAGGGACTGTGGGCGATGGTCTCCATTTCCACGCTGGCGCCTGGGCGGGATCGCACAAACTGGTCACGCTTGGTGGTCTGCGACGGGCAGTCAAGCACAGCCGACACATTCCAATGCCGTACCGGTAACTCATCCGCGTTTGCCTGCGATCAGGAACTAATGTGCGTTTAGGCTGATGTATGCGCGTCGTGCCAATCAGAGTCGTTGAACACGGCCAAGCGCAGCGGCGAATACCTTAGCGCCGGCGGGAGCGGCCATCATCTGCCGGACGAAGTGATGATGCTCATCATTTCCTACAAGACCGGCACTGACCTCACGGGCGTGTCTTGTCTGCAAGAGGTTCGTTTACGTTCAGCATACTTGCGCTCACAGTGCGCTTCGAGAGCGTTTTGGGCACAGCCCACGCACTCACGCAGGTGGGCCAGCAGGATATCATCCGGACTTGGAACCACCGACAGACATGTTGGCGACAGAGGGACGGCCGCGCTTTTGCCAGGCGATCACCGTTACGAAGGAGTGAATGAACATACCCAGATGGCGTCCTTCTGAGAGGCGCAGGCCTGATCAATGTGTACAGCCTGGTTCTCCTCGACGAGGACAACAGAGGGGCGCCCTGACCGCGGTCAACGACCTGTGATACACGTGGGAATGTGGCGACGACAACATGAGACCTATGGCACATGACAGAGGCCGATCTCTGCGCCAGGCCACGCGCACGCGTGACAACCTAGTCCGCGTCAACGTACTTGGGAGAGAGATTGACGTGAAGCACGCGGAACTTGTCACCGAGGGTAAAGGTGCGCTGCCGTCGGCAGCAGCCTCGAGAGCCGCCTGCAGCGCGGCCACCTGCGTCTCAACTACATGGATGTGATGGGCACGTCACGTCACGCCCAAGAGAACACGGGCCTCACAATCACCAGGGAAATGGTGGAGAGCGAAGCGATTGGGGGGGGGGTACAGAGGGGGCGGGTGAGGGCGTCGTTGAAGAGGACGAGGTACTCGCCCTCGATACGGTGCGAGGCATCCTCGGCGACGTGGAGTGGGGCCAACACTTCATTTATTTATATAAATGAGGATCAGAGCAAGGAGTAGATGACAGGAGCACGACGTCGTGTTGAGAAGTTAGTTCACAGTTTACAGTTCAGCTGAGCTCAGGACTGCCGCTCCTGAATGGTGATGAAGGTTGAGCGTGGAATGGGCTGGAGAGAAGGGCGCATACGGTCGCGGATGGCCAGGGTGGAGAGGGCAGAGAGGAAGAGGAGGGCAAGCACAGCCTGCTTCATGGCGTGTGTGTCTCCGGCTTTCTATCCTGATTTCTTTCTCCTCTTCTCCTCCGGCTTCAGCTGTCCGCTCTGTCCTGGCTTCCTCCCGACAATCGCCTGCCCACCAATCACCGTTTAAGTGTTTCTTTCGCTATTTCCTTTTATTTTTGGGCGTTACTTTTTTACCGAGCCATTGGGCTGCGGCCAAGAGCCTCAATCGTGGGACTACCCTGTCGAGAATCGTACTTCATCAACTGCGACGCTTCGTCAAAGAAGAAAATCAGGTATCTCATCACCTCACCGTGTGTGCGTGTGTGGGTGTTGTGTGTGCTTCTTCGAAGATAATCACACCCGATCGGTTGCGTCCGCTGAGCTACGTCGGTTCACAGGCCCTCCTGATGTGCTTGGACTTCTGCCATCCCGCCACGCTCGGGCATCCGCGACATCGTACTCGACACGCACACGCACCACTGCAAACATGTGGGGTCAGTGGGCGCTGGAGTACTATCGGGCTGAGGATAGATGATCTATGGTGGGCACCAAGATGCACCTGCTGTCGGGCGCCACGTGGAAAACGCCAGAGCGCGCTTGCCCAGCTTGCCGCAGAGGGCACCCGTCCAGTGACAGAAGAAGAAGTGACCCGCCCATCTTTACTTCGTTTTTTGCTCTTCAGATCTTCGCTTTCGCTTTCGTCCTTTTTTTGTGTTGCGACCCAGGCACTGGCGGTTGCGCAGGAGATTGGCGCAGCGTGCTTCATCCCATGCTCAGCCCGCACACTGGAAAACGTGACGGAGCTGCTGCACGAGGTCATCAACGTCGCTGTCAAGTTCAACTCCCACTCGCTGGCACTCAAGCCCGAATCTTCTTCGTGCCTTCTCAGCTGATATGTTGAGCAAACAACACTCCTTCACTTTGTACACAAAGTGGTGCGTGCGGCACGGCGGAGGTCATCACGGGGCGTTGGTGTGGTGTGCGCCTCGTCTGCGTCGTCTCTTCGGCGGCGGCGAGAGACGAGTGAGCGCGAGGTGGTTGTGATCGTTGGAGAAGGCCTCATCTTCTTCGTCGGCGCACGCCCGAGGAACCGGTGAGGAAAGGCGGTCGCATCTCTCCTTCGCTCTCTTGAGGCCCGGCGCAGGTAGTCGACCTGCTGCTGGCCCTCCGGCTCCGATTGACCTTCTTCGTCTTCGTCGTCTTCTTCGTCTTCACTGTCTTCTTCGTCTTCGTCATTGTCTTCTTTGATTGCAGGGGGCACTCATCGTGGTC